>NC_066537.1:862688-892688 GCF_024679095.1 Eriocheir sinensis
CACACCATCACCACACCATCACCACCGTTATCATCAACGCCATCACCATCACCCCGCATGAGATCTTCCTCCATTACAACAACAACTGTTTTGATAAACTTTAACGAAATACAGTTGCTCTTGGTTGACATCTTCGAGTCACACAACCCAACTTGAAGCTACTTGAGAAATGTCCTGAATCATGCGACTCTTTAGTGGCAATATTGATAAGTGAGTGGTCGTCAACAACAGCGTCAACTGATGATGAGGGTGATCGTCGCGGTGAAAAAAGAAATAAACGCCACCGCCGCTGTAACAACACAAACCACGAACACGTTCACAAGTTATGGAAAAAATGAATATTCCATTCGGAAGTACCAAAGGACGAGTTCGTGATTGTGATTTGGATTGTATTTTGAGAAGGACTAATTTTCTTTTTGGATACGGTGTTTTGTGAAGTTCAGCATCGACAACCTCCAGAGCGATATCGTTTTTAGTATTATTCACTTCATCAAACTCATAAGAAATAATTGAAAGTATAAAGATAATGGTCAAAAGGGTAAAGCTGCACCGTGCATTCCAAATTCTCTCTCTATAAACTTAATGACTATATTTTTGTTGTATTTGCCAATAACAACTGAAAGGCTTCCTGTTATATCCGTAGACTTATATTCTCAAATATTCGCGGATTTTGAGAACCTGATGACAAGTCGAAAGCTGATGCCAACAGAGAGAGAGAGAGAGAGAGAGAGAGAGAGAGAGAGAGAGAGAGAGAGAGAGAGAGAGAGAGAGAGAGAGAGAGAGAGAGAGAGAGAGAGAGAGAGAGAGAGAGAGAGAGAGAGAGAGAGAGAGAGAGAGAGAGAGAGAGAGAGAGAGAGAGAGAGATCTACAAAGATTTACAAAGAAAATCAGACCGCACAGACCCCATGGTCCAGACTTGGTGGTCTGTCCTTAAACCTAAGTGATTCTACATTAATCAGATGGCTCCAAAACGTTCCATTTCTACTCTTGTTAATAATAAGTTCAAGGAAGTGTCGGTCGAGCTTGTTTTTAAAGGAGTCAATCGTGTTACACTGGACCACTGAAGATGGGAGCTTATTCCATTCTCGCACTACAATGTTGGTGAAGAAAAATTTGGAGCAGTCTGAATTTACTTGTCTACATTTGAGTGTTATGCCATTGTTCCTCGTTCGCAGAGTGTCATCGATCATAAACAATGTTGATCTGTCTACATTCGTGAAACCATTAAGTATTTTAAAACATTCGATCAGTTTTCCTCGGAGGCGACGTTTCTCAAGAGAGAACATGTTAAGGGTAGAAAGCCTTTCTTCGTAGGATTTGTTGCGCAAGGAAGGGATCATTTTTGTTGCCCGACGCTGAACACCTTCTAATTTAGCAATGTCCTTTGCATGGTGGGGAGACCAAAACTGTACCGCATATTCCAAGTGGGGTCTAACTAAACTATTGTAGAGCGAAAGTATTACATCTTTATTCTTGAATAAAAAGTTTCTTTTAATGAAGCCCAACATTCTGTTCGCTTTATTTGCTGCATCAATACATTGATGTGAGAATTTGAGGTTTGACGCGATTTTGACCCCCAGTTCCTTAACGCATTGAACGCTTGTGAGTTTAAAGCCGCCCATCTCGTAATCGAACTTCTTATTTCTTGTTCCAACTTGAAGGACTTGGCACTTGCCTACGTTAACGGGCATCTCCCATCTATCCGACCAAGCTGAAATTTAGTGCAAATCCTCTTGGAGGCTTTGCCTGTCTTCGTCAGTGAGAACCGAGGTACCAATCTTTGTGTCGTCTGCAAATTTACTAATGCGATTATTGAGTCCAACATCCACGTCGTTGATGTAAATAATGAAGAGCACTGGGCCAAGAACCGAGCCCTGAGGGACGCCACTAGTGACCGGCGCCCACTCTGAGTTAAATCCATCGATCACCACTCTTTGTTGCCTGTTGCTCAACCAATTCGCGATCCATTGGTTTACTTGACCGTCAATACCTATTTGCTTTAATTTATAAAGTAATTTATGATGTGGGACTTTATCAAACGCTTTCTGGAAATCAAGATAGACTACGTCCAATGATTTGGTTACGTCATAAACTGAGAAGAGTTCGTTATAAAAGGTCAATAGGTTTGATAGGCAGGATCTTTTGTTACGGAAGCCATGTTGTGAATCCCCAATTAATGAGTGCCTTTCAAGGTAACTCACAATTTTGTCTCTAATTATGCTCTCAAGTAGCTTTTTTTTTTTTTACAACAAAGGAGGCAGCTCAAGGGCACACAAAAAAAACAATAATAAAAAAAAAGCCCGCTAATCGCTGCTCCCATAAAATAATCAGAAGAGGTGATCAAAAGCAAGGTCAGATCCGGGAGGAGGGGTGTCCTGATACCCTCTTCTTGAAAGAGTTCAAGTCGTAGGCAGGAGGAAATACAGATGAAGGAAGATTGTTCCAGAGTTTACCAGCGTGAGGGATGAAAGAGTGAAGATGCTGGTTAACTCTTGCATACGGGGTTTGGACAGTATAGGGATGAGCATGAGTAGAAAGTCGTGTGCAGCGGGGGGGAGGCATGCAGTTAGCAAGTTCAGAAGAGCAGTCGGCGTGGAAATATCGATAGAAGATAGAAAGAGAGGCAACATCGCGGCGGAATTTAAGAGGTAGAAGACTATCAGTAGGAGGAGGAGAGCTGATGAGACGAAGAGCCTTAGCCTCCACTCTGTCTAGAAGAGCTGTGTGGGTGGAGCCCTCCCACACGTGAGATGCATACTCCATACGAGGGCGGTCAAGGCCCCTGTATATGGATAGCAACTGAGCGGGGGAGAAGAACTGGCGGAGACGATACAGAACGCCCAACCAACAACTTACCTACAACTGAAGTTAAACTAATGGATCTGTAATTACCTGGTATTTTTTTGTCTCCTTTCTTAAAAATCGGTGTCACGTTAGCCTTTTTCCAATCCGAAGGGACGATGCCTTGTCGCAAGGACATATTGAATACGGTTGTGAGGGAGGAGACTATTTCGCTCTTTGTTTCTTTAAGCAGTATAGGATATACTTTATCGGGTCCGGGACTTTTATTTGTTTTAAGTGATTAGAGAGCTTTAAGGACTTCATCGATTGTTATTTCAAAATTAGGCAATGCATGCTCGAGATTTACATTAGTACTGGTGCTGGTGGTAGTGGGAGGAAGACTGTTAGTATTAACCGAGGAAAAGTAATTGTTTAAGAGGTTTGCAATGTGTTGGCTGTCAGTCACTAGTGCACCGTCGCTGTTTGTTAAAGGTCCAATTCCACTTCTGATCGCCTTTCTGTTGTTTATATAACTGAAGAAGGATTTTGGATTATTTTTACAGTTGGCTGCAATATTTTCTTCATATCTACGCTTTGCCTGACATACTAGTCTTTTTACTCGTCGCCTGGCATCGTTATAAAGTCTAATGTTTTCGGGCGTGCTTTGTTCTTTCTTTAACCTGTAAGACAATTTTCTCTCCTTGACTGAGTGTTTAATTTCGCTATCAAACCAAGGTGGGCTTTTATTAGTGTTATTTCGCTTCTCGCACAAGGGGACGAATATGTTCTGCTGAGTAAGTGATTTTTAAAGCTTAGCCAGTCTTCCTCTACATTGCCGTCATCTGATAGTTGTATTTCTGTTAGTTTTTGTCGGATTTCTACGAAGTTAGCTCTTTTGAAATTGGGCACCTTTACTTTATTTTCAGTCACTGATGATTGATCTCTAATGTCGACGCGGACTAATTTATGATCGCAAGAACCGAGGTGTTCTCCTACCGTGACATTACTGACAAGGTTATCTTGGGTAGTTATAACAAGGTCGAGTATGTTATTTTGTCGAGTTGGTTCAGAAACTATTTGGCTTACATAATTTTCTTCTAAAAATTCGATCATTCTATGTGGCTCCCCTTCTGTACCTGACAGTGTCGCCCAGTCGATATGGGGGAGGTTAAAGTCTCCTAATATCAGTGAGTCGTTGTTATTAAGTGACTGCCTTAAAACGCTGTACATTTCAAGATCGTCATCGAGTGATTGCCCGGGAGGCCTGTAGGTGACAGATATATTCAAATTGACTTTTGCAATGTTTACTCGCACGCACAAATGTTCAACGTTACTGTCTCTTGGTGTTTTGTCAGTGGGTTGCAAATAGCTTTTGACAAAAAGGGCGACGCCACCGCCTCTACGGTTTACACGATCTTTGTTGAAGAGTCTGTAGCCATCTATGTTGTATTCGGAAATTTAATCAATATATGTGATGTCGATAAATGTTTCGGTTATAGCAATTATGTCAATATTTCCTGTTAGAGCAAGACATCTCAGCTCATCAAACTTGTTTTTTTATGCTACACGTATTGAAACTAAGGATTTTTAAGTTATCTAGAGGCTTGGTAATAGAGGTGGTGGTACTTGCGGGATCACGGTTATGAGTTTGTTGCGATACATGGCGTCTATTTACACGGGCGGGGTGGAGGGACGTGCCTGAGAGTCGTTTTTTGATCGGGTGTCACGTACTGCGTCGTTTAGGAGCCTTCCGAATCTGGCTGCCCCGATGGGAGACAGGTGTATTCCGTCCCTGTGGAAGAGTTCACTTTGTCCGCTCTCCATCATATTCAGTAAATCTTTAACAGCTGGAAAAGTTCCGTCGGATTGGAAACTAGCATATGTCACACATATTTTAAAAAAGGGGGACAAGTCTCATCCAGGAAACTATCGACCAATTAGCCTGACATCGATTATTTGTAAGTTAATGGAGACTATCATTCGCGACAATATGGTGAAATTCTTCGAAGAAAATAATATAATAAATAATTCTCAACATGGCTTCCGTAGTAAACGTTCGTGCTTAACTAACTTACTTGATTTTTTTCATTATATTTTTGAGGTGTTCGATAAAAGCAGATCAGTAGATATCATATATCTGGATTTTCAAAAGGCATTTGATAAGGTCCCCTACCAACGATTGCTCAGCAAACTACTGGCGCACGGTATCTCGGGTAACATTCACAATTGGCTTGTGGACTGGCTCTCTGAGCGGAAACAGAGAGTAGTTCTAAACGGTGTTACATCTAACTGGCTCGATGTCAGAAGCTGCTTACCTCAAGGATCAGTGTTTGGCCCCATGCTCTTCTTAATTTATGTTAATGATATCGATGATGGGCTCACTTGCAAAATATCAAAATTTGCTGATGACACAAAAATTGCTAGTAAAGTAACTGCGACACTCGACGAAGAAGCTTTACAATCAGATCTAGATCGACTTGCACGTTGGGCCAATCAATGGCAAATGAAATTTAACGTTGACAAATGTAAAGTGTTGCACATCGGAAAAAATAGCAATCGCGTTTGGTACGTAATGAATGGCCAACAACTTTCTGCAGTAAGTAAAGAAAAGGGTCTTGGAATTACTATATCAAGCGATTTAAGGCCCGGTCAGCATTGTTCAGAGGTAGTTAAAACTGCAAACAAATTGGTTGGCTTCATCGGACGAGTCTTTAATAATAAATCGGAAAAAGTAATATTAAAACTGTATGATTCGTTGGTTCGACCCGTCTAGAGTACTGTGTACAGTTTTGGTCTCCCTACTACAGAAAAGACATAGAAAAGTTGGAACGGGTCCAACGAAGAGTAACAAAGATGATTCCTAGGTTGAGAAATTTGTCATATGAACAAAGGCTTAAAGAAGTAAATTTATTCAGCCTATCAAAACGAAGAATGCGAGGCGATCTAATAGAAGTGTTTAACCCTTTGGCTGCGGTACTCGACTATAGTCGCCGGGAGTGATTGCGCCAGGTTGCGAAAGTCGACTATAGTCACCATCGGTATAAAAATGTTTACCATTTAGATTATTGATCCGTTTTCATTCAAAAGTACACACAGAAAGCCACAGGTCGATAGCTACAACTGTCTGCCGACGGCATAGGGAACAGTAAACAAACCATGCTACAGCTGATCGGCGCCCACGTGTGTGATGAAGTTCTTCCGTCACAACTTCCTTGTATTTCTGCTCATAACAGAGGTAAGTTTTATCAATTATATTATTGCATTTGTGTCATAAACAATGCCTGATTGTTATATAAGCATATATGATGTAAACAAACGAAGATGTATTAGTGTGACCTTGAATAAAGACGTAATGTTTTTAAATGGGCATTTAACTCTATGAAAAGGGCCATTTTACTAAAAACGTGCGCACACACATATACTTATGTATAATGCATGTATACATGTCTGATTCTCTTTCACTCTCCTTCTCTCTCATTTTACAAAACCTAGGCAAGACAAGTCTCTTTTATATTGTAAGTCTCTTTTATATTATTTGTCCTAGGCTATACTAGACTGATTATAATTGTTGTCTTTTTCTTGTATGCATGTTCCTTGGGCTAGACTAGGATGGTGATAACTATTGTCTCTTGCATATATGTACGATGTCCTTTTTTATTACACATATACATATATTTGTTTTCAAGATTACCATGAAGTAAGCAAGGAAGATGACTAAATTTCTGAAGACAGATGAAGAAATTCAAAGAACACTTGAAGAACTAAGAGCATCAGACAGTGAAAATGAAGAAATGTCTGAGGAAGAAACTGATGACTGGCTGCATGAGGCTGAGGATGACTTCAATGATAATAGTGTGGAGTTAGAAGAGGAGGATACTGTTGCTCCCTCCACCAAGATTCCTTCAAGCAAGGAGCATGTAAGCATGATTTGGCATAAAGTGTTACTTCAGAGAGCCCCACTGAATTACAGAACATGATATATTTCACAGATAATCATGGAAGGGGAGGTATTGAAAATCTCTCACCCTATCAATGTTTATAAAACTGTTTCCTGAAGAAATTTTTGTGCTATATTTTTCTATATTTGGTACATTGTTGCAATTTATGTCTGATGAATTGAATTTTATAGGATATAATTTCAGAATATTTTTTTCATATAA
Organism: Eriocheir sinensis; assembly: GCF_024679095.1. Classification (NCBI taxonomy): domain Eukaryota; kingdom Metazoa; phylum Arthropoda; class Malacostraca; order Decapoda; family Varunidae; genus Eriocheir; species Eriocheir sinensis. The sequence goes on from NC_066537.1 coordinate 869,630, forward strand.
TAAATGCTACATGGTAAGAAATTTGTTTGATTTTCCGTCTTTCCTCCAAGGAAATTTTACATAAATGGTGCCAACTTTATATCAATAAAAAAAGGTTTTGCACTGAGTAAAGTGTCACAATATGGCAGCAACACCAATTTACAAGCCTTTTCTTTAGTCTAAGTCCCCAAACAATGAAGTGAATGAAGTATTTTACATTTTAGCAGGATATATTTTATCATTTTTTTGGCCAGTTTTGTAACAATTTTGGACTTTTTTCAAAACTTTATACATTTTCTAAGAAAAATAAATGTCATTTATGAAAAAGGTAAGGTCTTTTCTCGATGTAAAAATCATATAAAGCCAACTGGTTCATTTTCTTTTTTTGAGGGTATATGACGCAACCTTGAAAAAACCCAAAAATGCCCTACCGCAGCCAAAGGGTTAAAATGTTCAAAGGATTCAGTGATATTAATGCGGAAGATTACTTTACAATTGATCGATCAAATAGAACAAGAAGAAATCACAATTTGAAGAAAATTGGTAAAAGATTATCGTCGCACGAAGCTAAACACTTCTTCTTCAATCGAGTTGTTAATGTTTGGAACTCTCTACCCTGTGATGTCGTTGATAGTACAACAGTTACGGCCTTCAAGAATAGATTAGACAAGTGTTTTGAATCTAACCGACAACTAAGATATTACTCATTGTCGTAATAACGTTAAGTTCTTTCGAATACTGATGTCTTTGTCCGCTTTTATCGCCCGGTTAGTGGTAGCAGTAATGGTAGTTCTTTCCTCTTTCCTATATAAATTCCATGCAGTTTTTCCATGCTGCATGGTTCTTTTTCCTTTCCTTCCAGCTTTGGCTGGAGGGATGGGGGGGTGGGGAGGAGCCTTCGCCTTTGCTGTCCTACATCTTCCACCTTTGATTAGATAGTTAGTGTAGCTTGTCACAAACAACCTCGTAAGGACCAGCAGGTCTGCTGTTGTTTGTTCTTCCTTTGTGCAACTTTGTGTTCCTTCTCCTCCTCCTCCTCCCCCTCCTCCTCCTTCTTACCCCTCCTCTTACTCCTTTTTTTCTTCTTATCCCTCCTCTTCCTTCTCCTTCTCCTGCTTTGTCTTCCTCTCCTCCTCCTCCTCTTACCCCTCTTCCTCCTCCTCCTTCCTCCTCCACCTCCTCCATAGCACACCACTCCGTACCACTGTATGAAGAACAAGGCACAGGGGAAGTCACATTCTTTTTATTGGGTAATTTGGAAGCGTTTTGACAGTACCAGCGGCAGCACACACGAACACACGCACACACACTGGTCACCTAACTAACTAACAGCAGGAAGAGAGGAAGGCTTGGGTCACCGCCTGGACTCATTACTACCAAGGGTGCCGCCACGCCTCCTCTTGCAACACAGAACTCGCTGATCTCTGCTCGGAGGGAAGCTTGCTTGTAGGTCAGTGCCGGGGAGGTGGGTGGACCTTACTACTACTGCTGCTGCTGCCTGTTGCTTCTGCTTTTACGCTCCTCCTGCACCAGAATAGAAAGAACATTGTGTCAGTAATTAGAGAGGAGGGAGTGGGGGGAAGGGAATGGAGGAGTGGGAGGTGGAGGGCCTGGCGGAGTTAGTTGAGAAGGGGAAGGAAGGTTAAGTTGGAGATCAGAGAGGAGTGCGAGGGAAGTAAGGCAGTGAAGAGTAAAAAGCTGCAGACCCTTGCTGAGTTAGTTGAGAAGGGAAGGAAGGTTATGTTAGAAGTCAGAGAGGAGTGGGAGGTATACAGGACCTGGCGGAGTTAGTTGAGAAGGGAAGGAAGGTTATGTTAGAAGTCAGAGAGGAGTGGGAGGTATACAGGGCCTGGCGGAGTTAGTTGAGAAGGGAAGGAAGGTTATGTTAGAAGTCAGAGAGGAGTGGGAGGTATACAGGACCTGGCGGAGTTAGTTGAGAAGGGAAGGAAGGTTATGTTAGAAGTCAGAGAGGAGTGGGAGGTATACAGGGCCTGGCGGAGTTAGTTGAAAAGGGAAGGAAGGTTATGTTAGAAGTCAGAGAGGAGTGGGAGGTATACAGGACCTGGCGGAGTTAGTTGAAAAGGGAAGGAAGGTGAAGTCGGGAGTTCGAGAAGAGTGCGAGGGAAGTAAAGTGAGGAAGAGTAAAAAGCTGCAGACCCTTGCTGAGTTTGTTGAGAGGGGAAGGAATGATTGCATGGGAAGGAGGAGGTATACAGACCCTTGCTGAGTTAGTTGAGAGGGGAAGGAATGATTGCATGGGAAGGAGGGGGTATACAGACCCTTGCTGAGTTAGTTGAGAGAGGAAGGAATGATTGCATGGGAAGGAGGGGGTATACAGACCCTTGCTGAGTTAGTTGAGAAGGGAAGGAATGATTGCATGGGAAGGAGGGGGTATACAGACCCTTGCTGAGTTTGTTGAGAGAGGAAGGAATGATTGCATGGGAAGGAGGGGGTATACAGACCCTTGCTGAGTTAGTTGAGAGAGGAAGGAATGATTGCATGGGAAGGAGGGGGTATACAGACCCTTGCTGAGTTTGTTGAGAGGGGAAGGAATGATTGCATGGGAAGGAGGAGGTATACAGACCCTTGCTGAGTTTGTTGAGAGAGGAAGGAATGATTGCATGGGAAGGAGGGGGTATACAGACCCTTGCTGAGTTAGTTGAGAAGGGAAGGAATGATTGCATGGGAAGGAGGGGGTATACAGACCCTTGCTGAGTTTTTTGTGATTGGAAGGAATGATTGCATGGGAAGGAGGGGGTATACAGACCCTTGCTGAGTTAGTTGAGAAGGGAAGGAATGATTGCATGGGAAGGAGGGGGTATACAGACCCTTGCTGAGTTTGTTGAGAGGGGAAGGAATGATTGCATGGGAAGGAGGAGGTATACAGACCCTTGCTGAGTTAGTTGAGAAGGGGAAGGAATGTTAAGTTGAAAATCAGAGAGGACTCCACCTGAATGAGGTTGGCTCGGCGCGGCTTGGAAGGCTCCTGAACGAAGCAGTTGAAAGCTTCTCTAAAAGCTATTCAAAAAACTGCAGGCGAGGGCAAGGCAAAGGCAACCCTTGATCAACCGAACCGTATCGTCGATGCGGCTTGCAAGAAACTGTAACCAACGACGCCTCCGACAAGCGAACTCATTCAACACGACGCGGCCAAACCAGGAGTTACATTTCCATTTTGTACACAAATGACCGCAGTCTATTACCCAAAAAGGACGAAATTAGGGCGTATATTGCAACTGAGAAACCAGATGTGGTAGCCATCACAGAGACTTGGGCCAACTCTGCACATCTAGTATCTGAACTGTCATTTCCCAGGTACGAAAGCTTCCAAAAAAATCGAATGCACAAGAAAGGAGGAGGGGTAATTTGCTACGTAAAAAGTACGCTCCCTGCCATAAAAATAGACAAACAGGACGCAGAGAGTTACGACTCCGTCTATGTGGAAATAACTGCGAATAGTAAAAAACTAACACTTGCGACCGTATACAGGCCTTCAAAACAACAGGCAGCCGACGACACTGCCCTGTACGAAGAGCTTCACTCTTTAACACAAAGTAAAGAAGCAATAATAATTGGGGACTTTAATTGCCCTAACATTGACTGGGGATAACTGACTGGAGATCAAGAGGGTAACAGGCTTATAGAAATGGTGGAGGATTCGTTCCTCACTCAAGTTGTAACTCAACCAACAAGAGAAAACAATCTGCTGGATCTGGTATTAGTAAGCGACCCCGACCTCATTCGCGACTGTGAAGTATCCAAATGAGTCAAGGGTTACAACAAAGGCGATATAAGTATAGTACTGAGAATCAGCCAGCAGGATAGAACACGCAGTAATGGATTTAAATTAGAAAAGTATAGATTTTTTTTTTTTTTTATTACAGCTAAGGAGACAGTTCAAGGGCGTAAAGAAAAATATTAACAAAAAAAGCCCGTTGCTTACTGCTCCTGAATAGAGGTCAAAGGAGAGATACAGGCAAGCATTGGTTTAGTAATAGGGTGGTGGGGGAATGGAATAGACTCAACAATCACATAGTTAGTGCAAGGACGATTGCTTGTTTTAAGAGTGGACTGGATAGCTACATGGACGATGATGACAGGTGGAAGTGAGGTGTGGGTGCAGTAAGGAGACAGGGTACTGGAGCGTTCGCCCGTACCGAAGGTAAACGAGGATCAAGCCTCTGCCTGTAACCCCTGAAACTACACCTCACCCATCGTGAGTAGTGGGGGGGATTCTGGAGCTGTCCTGTGTAGACCACCCGGCCTCTTGCAGTTTCCCTATGTTCTTAAGTTCTTATGTTCACTCCTCACCCAGCACAGCCCAGGACATGCCACACCCTGCCCAGACACACACACCAGTCCCGTCACTCCTGCTCTCCCTGTCATAAGTGTTCTGTCCTGTCACTCTCCACCCAGCACAGCCCAGGACATGCCACACCCTGCCCAGACACACACACCAGTCCCCTCACTCCTGCTCTCCCTGTCATAAGTGTTCTGTCCTGTCACTCTCCACCCAGCACAGCCCAGGACATGCCACACCCTGCCCAGACACACGCACCAGTCCCGTCACTCCTGCCGTCCGTCTCACGTGTTCTATCCTACCATTCTCCTCTCATTATAGTGGTGAGTAGGGATGGGCAAGTACCGTTAATTTGAGTACCGGCAGTACCGGTACCGAAAACTCAGGTACCGTTAGTACCGGTACCGGTACCAGAAGGAGTATTTTTTTTATTTCTATGACTTCTGATGAAATTCCCAAATAAATTTCCTGTAAAGAAAACTCTCTCTCTCTCTCTCTCTCTCTCTCTCTCTCTCTCTCTCTCTCTCTCTCTCTCTCTCTCTCTCTCTCTCTCTCTCTCTCTCTCTCTCTCTCTCTCTCTCTCTGAATGAAGTGAATATTTATTTTTTCGAAAAAAAATAGCATGTATAGTTATTATGGATGTACTCGATCATAGTCTAATAACAATAACAATATTTATTAGCAACCTAAAAAAGAAAAAAAATCGGACATGAAGAATTATCCAGAAACTCCAATAAATAAATAAAATAATAAAATAATGGAAACGGGAGCTGTGTTGGAAACGAAGAACAGGACAAAATGGTGGGAACTTGGGGAGACGGTCAGCGAGGCAGTGACTCAGCGTCTCCACACAGGGCCCATACCGCGTGATACCACATGGAGGCGGGCGGGCGAGCGCCGAGCGTCACTAAGATCCAGACAGTACCGGTACTAGCGGCAATGCGCAGTGCCGAGTGATCATGACACTTCCCGACACCCAAGTGATCATGTGGCTTCGCAGTACCAGGTACCGGTACCGGGTACCGCGAAGAATCGATTCCTCACGGTACCCGGTACCGGTACCTGGTACCGCGAAGCCTCATGATCACTCGGGTGCCGGGAAGCGTCATGATCACGGCACTGCGCATTGCCGCTAGTACCACCGGCGTCTGGATCTGAGCAGACGCTCGACGCGCCGCCTCCATGTATCACGCGGTATGGGCTCCCTGTGGGAAGACGCTGAGTCACTGCCTCGCTGACCGTCCCCAAATTCCCACAATTTTGTCCTGCTCTTCGTTTCAATCACAGCTCCGTTTCCATTATTTTATTATTTTATTTATTTATTGGAGTTACTGGATAATTCTTCATGTCCGATTCTTTTTCTTTTTTAGGTTGCTAATAAATCTCTCTCTCTCTCTCTCTCTCTCTCTCTCTCTCTCTCTCTCTCTCTCTCTCTCTCTCTCTCTCTGAAGTGAATATTTATTTTTTCGATAAAAAAATAGCATGTATAGTTATTATGGATGTACTCGATCATAGTCTAATAACAATAACAATATTTAGTAGCAACCTAAAAAAAATCGGACATGAAGAATTATCAATAAATCCAATAAATAAATCCGATCAATCTGGTACCGGTACCGTACCGTTTAGCTGGTACCGTTAGTACCGGTACCGGTACCGGTACCTGCCTACCCCTAGTGGTGAGTAGTGTACTCACCCACGGCGGCGGCGGTGGGTGCGGCGGTGGTGGTGTGCAGGGCATTGAGCGCTGCGATCTGCTCCGGGGTGGGGATGAATGCCTTCACAGCTGGCGGGATGAACGCATCAATGGCTGGAGGCAGAGAACACACACCGGGGTTGGCGGACACACACACACACACACACACACACACACACACACACATATTGTCACACACACACACACACACACATATTGTCACACACACACACACACACACACACACACACACACACACACATACAGACACACATCACTTCATATTCTTCAAAAATTTAAATATTGATGATTTTTAACTTTTATGTGATTTTTGGCATTTTTAAAATTATGTCAAGTGTTTGTCTCTTTTCAGAAATGATGTGCCAAGATTTAAATGACATCACAGCTTGTAGAAAATGCTTGAGGAAAGGCTTGTGCCGGAGGAAGTGTGTGTGTGTGTGTGTGTGTGTGTGTGTGTGTGTGTGTGTGTGTGTGTGTGTGTGTCCGAGAGAAAAGCCACTGTACCAGCGGGGGGTCCCACGGGGGCGGGCACAGGGGCGGGGAGGGCCGAGGTGGAGGAGGCAGCCATGGCCACCAGGAGGCAGAAGACCACGAAGGTGCGCATGATGACGTGTGGCGAGCTGTGGGCGGGAGAGGCTGAGACACACACACACACACACACACACACACACACCGTCATGACCAAAACAACAATAGTTATGACGGAAATTATTATCAGAAATCATCAGTATTATTCTCATGCTCCCGGCCATGGGCCGTAGTACTAAACATTTTGTCGCTTAAGTTCGGCTATTTGACAAGGCTTTCCTAGGACTTTCGGGCACTTCCAGGGGTATTTTTCTTACCCTGGTGGTAGTTTAACCCTTCATCTGTTCCATATTGTTGTGATATATTTTTTTCTGTCTTCAACTTCTTCCAGAGTTAATGTTTGAAACACTAGCATATCGGCTATTAAGTAGTCTCTGCTTTGGTTTTCTGTGTTCTGTATAAAGTTTTGGTTTTGTCTTATTTCTGTATATTCTTCACAATCCAGCAGAAAATGTTCTAAGGTTTCTACTTCTGCTCCACAGCACGGACACTCCTCACTCTTCCTCTGAAACCTGTTCCTCCAGTTTAAAGTTAGGGTGTTAGGTCTTCCTCTTAATATTCATTTTGTACCCAGTGTGTTTAAGTCCTTTTTGTACAATTCATATATTCTTAATGTTGACTTTGTCTGCATTTCGTTTTTCCATTTCTCTAAGTCCCATCTCCTTACTTTTTCTATTATAATACTCTTTGTTAAACTGTCAAGTTGTGTCATATTTATATTTAGTTCATTCATGGTCATAAAAGTACCTTTGGAAATGCCCCCAACTCCTATGAAAGCCTCGTTAAATGTGTGTGCTTGGGTGCGGAAATACTTAGATAGAGAGGTGGACACAGACGTACAGAACCTTACCTTGAGGGAGAGGAGAGGAGAAGTGTTGTTACTGCTGTGGCGACGGCCTGGGGAGTGAGTGTCCAGCAGCAGATTCAGATGGAGACTACAACTACGCACACACACACACACACACACACACACACACAGTCATCGTCACATGCTGCTGGTAAGACAGAAGGTTTTACGAGCCCATTGTTCTACCACGCGAGGCGGTCATGATGAGACTCTTCATTAGGGGATTACTGACACACACACACACACTTAGTTTCACAAGTGTAATGTTCATTATTATTATTATTATTATTATTATTATTATTATTATTATTATTATTATTATTATTATTATTATTATTATAATTGATATTGTTATTGTTATTCTCAGCAACATATTATTATAATTATTCTTATTGTTCTATACGTTAGTTAATAATATATTAGGTACCAATTTTGTGCCAATGTAAACATTAAATAAAATAATATAATTCCATGTCTGTCGGGAAGCTTCGGCTTGACAGGCTGTGCCATTGCCATGTTTTATGTTATGTTTATATAACAATATTCTTATATTTTAAAGGCAATAAATATTTACTTACTTACTATTTACTTACTTTACTTACACACACACACACACTCTCTCTCTCTCTCTCTCTCTCTCTCTCTCTCTCTCTCTCTCTCTCTCTCTCTCTCTCTCTCTCTCTCTCTCTCTCTCTCTCTCTCTCTCTCTCTCTCTCTCTCTCTTCCATTGTTTCTAGTTTTCTCCTCCTCCTCCTCTGGGCCTAATCTCCTCCCCTTCCCTCCCCCTGTACCGCCATCACCTGACATTGGCCTCGCCCCCTCCGCCCCCTCCCTCTGCTCACAGGTATGTAAGGCCGCCACAAGACTGCTGGACATAACCTAAGCTAAACAAATAAAATCTTCCTCTCATGCATTTGATTTGTTTAGCTTAGGCTAGGCTAAGTCATGTGTATGTAGGGGAGACCCGGGCTGGTTGTCACACGGGTTGGTTGTCACAAGTGTTGTATTTTCGGTCAATAGAGAGCAGCAGCAGTGTAACCACTGTTGCCATTTATATACAGCCTGCCACATGTCCTGAGCTCCATCAGTAGTCCGTGGGAGTGCTTTCTGTGAATTTTCGCAAGTTTTTCTACTTTTTGCCCTGGTAAGTTAATTTCTGACATCCCACTATATTTGTCACTATAAGTAACTGCCTAAAGACAAAGAAGCTGTAACTGCTGTGTTGAATAGATATACATTGTTGCTTCAAAAGAGCATATAATTGATTTTTGCTTAACAGCATGTTTGATCTGTTTACATCAATAACTGTACAAAACTCTGTTGGGGCTGGTTGTCACAGAGCATGTGGGGTTGATTGTCACATGTGACAATCAACCCCAATAACAGAATAGCATCATACTATTCATGATATGAAAAGTAATCTTAGATTTCTCCCATTTTGGTAAGTTTGGAAAAGTGTATGGGTTCGTTTTAGTTATCTCCTGGCATTTTATCATAACAAAAACATGTTCAGCGTAGCCTATTCTAAATACCAAGATGAAATTTTCTTTTCATTTTCAACAAGGATGAAACTGGTGTCACTACAGTTCAGAAGCCTGAGAGGGTAGTGGCATGCCGGGGTCACTAGCAAGTGGGATTTCTAACTTCAGGAGAGAGGAACACTTGTCACCATTGCCTGTGCTGTCTCAGATTTGGGTAGGCGGTGGCCGAACTGGTAGCGTACTGGGCCCACATTCACCGCGTGATGGACGACGCGGGTTCGAATCCTCACGCTACCACCTCGGATTTTTCAGTCACCGCCGAGTGGCTTAAAACTACCCACATGCTGTCCTGAAGACCACCCATCAACTCGGACTCTAGAGGAAGCCGTCCAAGCGAATCAAGAACGAGTTCCGGGGGGCAGCATGAGCCAATACAAGATGGCGCCACTATAAACACTCGCCTGCGCCAGAACGGGCTGGGCCGACCATCAGGCCCCACCGGGAAGAAGCTTACCGGCCCAAGAGGCTGCAACGTAAAAAATAAATAAAAAAAAAAAAAAAAAAAAAAAAAGATACAGGAAATAGTGTCCCACCTTTTTTTTTTTTTTTTTTCCAAGGGTCTACTTCAAAGATTATTTCCTGAAAGATGCACCTCCAGGCAGTAAAGGTGCAGCCAATCCTTCGGGATGGATGAAAGAAGAAAGCTTCTGCATATTTTTGAAGCATTTTGTTGAAAATATCAGATGCTCAAAGGAGCATCTATGCCTTCTGCTATTAGATAATCATGACTCACACCTTTCCATTGATGGTCTGGATTATGCAAAAGATAATGGATTAATAATGTTCTTTCCACCTCACACCTCTCACCTTCTACAACCTCTTGACAAATCAGTGTTTGGGCCATTCAAAAAATTTGTCAACAATTCTTGTGATGCCTGGATGATTAATCACCCAGGCCAGACAATGGCTATTTATGATATCCCTGGAATCATCAAGACAGCATATTCTCTTGCTGCAACACCAAACAATATCACAGCTGGATTTACATCAACTGGTATTAGTCCTTTCAATCGAGACATATTCAGTGATGCAGACTTTGCTCCAGGTTATACGACTGATCGTCCGATGATCAATAATGCCACGGTTGCAGATCCTAGTATTGCAGACAACAATGAGGTTGATGATCAACCTAAAACTGATAGAAAGCCTCAGCCTGTGACTGATAAAGACCAACAGTCTGACAGGGATGTTGAACACCAGCCTGTGACAGATAAAGAGGCCGAGCCAGGATCTAGTAATATAATCCCTAATAGGTCTACAACAAAAGAGCCAGGAACAAGCACATCAAATGAAGACAATACTGAAACAACTTCAGAAACTCAAAGTCTAGGTTTGACAACTCCTGAGAACATCAGACCATTCTGCAAAGCAGGACCAAGAAAGAAAGCAAGTACAGGTAACAGTCGTAAGCGTCAAACGGCTGTCCTGACTGATACTCCTGCCAAAGAGTCTTTGAAAGACATGAAGATGGCCTCTAAAGCAAGGAACAACACAGGCAAGAAACTCTTTCAGAAGAAATCAAAGAAAGGAACAAGGAGAAACAGTAGAGGCAAGGGAAAGTCTCAAGCAAGCACACCTGAATCCTCAGAAGATGAAGAATGGTTCTGTCTTGTTTGTATGGAGCCTTATTCCAACAGCAGGCCTGGGGAAAAGTGGGTGCAGTGCCCCAGCTGCAAACTGTGGGCACATGATGACTGCACTCCAGGAGGATCCTACTATATTTGCCAAAATTGTGATTCGGAATGAGAATGAACCACAATAATTTAATGTTTTTCTGTTATTAGAAGTTTCTTTTCGGAATACATAAATTCCTTGTTTCTGTTTTCATAGTTAAATCAATGAAAGGCAATGGTTCAGTGTTTATAAAGATGGTTAAAGCGAATAATGCAATTTCTTTAGTTATCAATTTTACATGAAACAATCTGGTTTAATTTTTATATGTCATACTACTGTAAATCAGGGAACAAAATAAAATTCCTACAGTAATTAGAGCTCACATTTCTTTCAAGTCCATTTACACTTTGGCAAAGCAATTCAATCACCATTGTTCTGCTTTCACAACCTATCTTCAACTATCAAAGGTTCTGCAAGTTTGAAAAGGCAATAAATAAGGAAAAGTGGGTAAAATCACAATATTTCTAAAGAAAAAGACTTTCCTGCTCTAAATAATTCTTTATATGGCATCACAGTGGCTTTTAATGCCATTATAAAAACATTTTTTCTATGTTTTGTGACTTTGTGACAACCAACCCCATATACTGTGACAACCATCGCCATAATGGGGATGGTTGTCACATTATAAAAAAAATATTTTGTTTTGAAAAATACTCCAAAAGGGTACAAAAGCTGAGGATCACAAATACACCAGTGGGTAGCTTAAAGGCCAAACTTATATTTGATCACCGTAATACTTGCCATTATGTTGAATCTTAGACAAAAATAAATAAAATGTGAAAATTGTGACAACCAGCCCCGGTCTCCAACCCTCCGCTCCTCTGTAAATATCCCCCCCCCCCCCCCTCTTTTCTCAATAAAAAGCCTGAGCCACACCCGTCTGCTCCAGTCTCTGCGTCTCCATATGTCCAATTTTCCCCTTGAGGCTGCGTCCACTCCCTGCCTCCATCACTCCCAGGTTTTCTCTGCTCCATGCATTAAGGGGACCACTCTTTTTTGGCTCATTAAAAATAGATAAATTCACACACACACAGGTAAATAGATGGACACACACACACACACACACACACACACACACACACACACACACACACACACACACACACACACAGATAGATAGGTTCCATTTCTCTCGACTTCAAAATGCCTCACTTTTATAAACTCCCACGATCAAAAGCTCCAGGAATTTTCACGTATAAATTCTCATAAAATGTTTCAATTTCCTCAAAAGCTTGTATGTAAATTCCCTCAAAATGTCTATAAAACTTCCTCTCAAGACTTGTGTTAGTGCATCTATGTGTCGTGATATTTCTCGTCGCACACAAATTCTCCCCCGACCTCTTGCGTACCTAGCGTCCCTTACAAACAGGTCATCTCTGGGTGGGCATTCTCAAACTCTTCCACCTCTCACACCAACTATTTTCAAAGGCCTAAAAAGGAGATCAATTGGGTTCTCACAAGTGTTTTCCTAGGTTCACGGCACAGCGGAAGGCTTAAACTACCATCAGGGTCATTAAACTACTCCTGGAAATGCCCTTAAGTCAATAGAAAACCGTGTCAAATGTGTGGCCTCTGTTTTTTTTGTATGTTTTTTCAGCAGAGGAGACAGTGCAAGGGCGTAAAAAAAAAAAATCAATAATGAAAAAAAAAAGCCCGCTGCTTACTGCTCCTGAATAGAGTAGAGTGGCCAAAAAAAGAAATCAATTTCGGGAGGAGAGGTGTCCTGATACCCTCCTCTTGAAAGAGTTCAAGTCTTAGGCAGGAGGAAATACAGATGAAGGAAGATTGTTCCAGAGTTTACTAGCGTAAGGGATGAAAGAGTGAAGATGCTGGTTAACTCTTGCATAAGGGGTTTGGACAGTATAGGGATGAGCTTGATCAGAAAGTCGTGTGAGGCGAGGCCGCAGGAGGGGGGAGGCATGCAGTTAGCAAGTTCAGAAGAGCAGTCAGCGTGAAAATATCGATAGAAGATAGAAAGAGAGGCAACATCGCGACGGAATTTAAGAGGTAGAAGACTATCACTAAGAGGAGGAGAGCTGATGAGACGATGAGCCTTGGACTCCACTCTGTCCAGAAGAGCTGTGTGAGTGGAGCCCCGCCACACGTGAGATGCATACTCCATACGAGGGCGGACAAGGCCCTTGTATATGGATAACAACTGTGTGGGGGAGAAGAACTGGCGGAGACGATACAGATAGCCCAACCTCGAGGAAGCTGATTTAGTGAGAGAGGAGATGTGAAGTTTCCAGTTAAGATTTTGAGTTAAGGATAGACCGAGGATATTTAGTGTTGAAGAGGGTGACAGCTGAGTGTTGTCGAAGAATAGGGGATAGGTGTTTGGAAGATTGTGTCGAGTTGATAGGTGGAGAAATTGAGTTTTTGAGGCATTGAAGGACACAAGGTTCCTTCTACCCCAATCGGAAATGATAGCAAGGTCTGAGGTTAAGCGTTCTGCAGCCTCCAGTCTGGAGTCATGTACTACCTGTTGTGATGGTCTTCTATTCAATCTATTGAAAGAAGTTGAATAATGCAGAGTGGAGTCGTCAGCGTATGAGTGAACAGGACAGTTTGTTATGGAAAGAAGGTCATTGATGAATAACAGGAAGAGTGGGTGATAGGACAGAGCCCTGTGGAACACCACTGTTGATAGGTTTAGGGGAAGAACAGTGACCGTCTACCACCGCAGAGATAGAACGGCCGGAAAGGAAACTGGAGATAAAGGAACAGAGAGAGGGATAGAATCCGAAAGAGGGCAGTTTAGAAAGCAAAGACTTGTGCCAGACTCTATCGAAGGCTTTCGATATGTCTAGCGCAACTGAGAAAGTTTCACCAAAACGGCTAAGAGAGGATGACCAAGAGTCAGTTAAGAGAGCAAGAAAATCGCCAGTTGAACGGCCCTTATGGAACCCATACTGGCGATCAGATAGAAGGTTAGAAGTGGAAAGGTGCTTTTGAATCTTTCGGTTAAGGATTGATTCAAAAGCTTTAGATAGACAGGAAAGTAAAGCTATAGGGCGGTAGTTTGAGGGATTAGAACGGTCACCTTCTTAGGCACAGGTTGTGCGAAGGCGTACTTCCAGCAGGAAGGAAAGATAGCTATTGATAGGCAGAGACGAAAGAGTTTGACCAGGCAGGGTGTCAGCACGGAAGCACAGTTTTCCAGCCTCTTCATGGGCTGTACACTGCACCAGGTCTCCTCTTTCTCTTCTCTAAGGGACACAAACTCAGCAGCCTTTCCATTCTCTCCTCCTGTGTCACGTCTGCTAGGCTTGGCACCACTCCTCTCGCTGGTCCATGAATTCTTGCAGTTTTCTGAGTATCACCAGGTCACCTTTTTTCTCTTCTCTCTCCTCCTGGGAACACAAACTCAGCCTTTCCATTCTCTCCTGTGTCACATATGCTACGCTTGCCATCACTCTTCTCGATGGTTCCTGGATTATTGTAGTTTTCCGACCACCACTGCATAAGATCAGCTGCTTCTTCTTATCCTCGTCCATGCTATATGATGTCGACCTTGTGTTGGTGAGCAGCTTCCACACCTCTCTCGTTGGCTTGCTCATGGGGGACTCTCTGGCGACAAGTTGTTTTGGAATGTTTCATCACCTGAATCTTTCCCCTTCTGCGCCTTAGTGATTTTGATGGCTTCCTATATAGTAATTTTCGCCGGATCTCCGCTCCCTTCGCCCAACTCAATAACTTTAGATTTCTTAACGCTAAACTCAACTTCCAACTCTGTGCTGTGCTGTGTGTGTGTGTGTGTGTGTGTGTGTGTGTGTGTGTGTGTGTGTGTGTTTTAAGTCTTGGCCTATTGCGCCGGTAGGCTTCTTCCCGGTGGATCCTGATGGTCGGCCCAAGGCTTCTTCCCGGTGGATCCTGATGGTCGGTCCAAGGCTTCTTCCCGGTGGGTCCTGATGGTCGGCCCAGCCCGTTCTGGCGCAGGCGATTGTTTATAGTGGTGACATCTTGCATTGGCTCATGCTGCCCTCCCGGAGCTCATCTTTAATCCTAGAATCTCGAGTCCGGGTTGATAGGTGGTCTTCTGGACAGCATGTGGGTAGTTTTAAGACACTCGGCGACGGCTGAAAAATCCCAGCTTGGTGGCACCGGTCGGGGATTGAACTCGCGTCCACCTGAACGCGGGGTAGTCTCGCTATCCGTTCAGCCACCGCGTGTGTGTGTGTGTGTGTGTGTGTGTGTGTGTGTGTGTGTGTGTGACATAACTGCATGTCTTTTATTTTTCTCTCTCTTTCGCTCTCTTCTCTCTCTCTCTCTCTCTCTCTCACTTATTCTCGCTTATTCACGCACGCGTCCTCTGCCCTACGAAAAAGAAAAGCAAAGCAAATATATAGATAAACACTACTCACTTGCTCTCCTCCTTACCAAGATGGCGCTAAAGAAATGTTCGACTTGCACAGGAAACTTCTCTGGTCATTTCTTCTCAGGACGATCGACTGTCTGCAAGATCTGCCTGTTGACTCAGCAGATGGAAACGAGACTCCTTCAACAGGACGAAAGGCTGACGGCTGGCGAGAAGAAGATCACCGAACTAACAAGTACTGTTGATACCTTGCAGGAGTTTATCCAGGCCAACATCGTCGCCCCTCCTGCAACTGACGCCTCATCACCCTCCTCACCTGCACTCGATGCCCAGCCACCTTCCGAAGAAGGCACGTCACAGGGAACCAGTAGAGCTGACGCTGAATGCTTCACCCCGTGAGAGGAGGAGCCAGACCCGCCACTAGAGACATTTATCATACTCATTGCTACAAAAGATTTGCCATAAAGGAGTAGGATGACGAGGAACAGAGCACCTTCTTGGTCGGTAACTCTATGATTCGCCATCAGGTGGTTGAATTCTGTGGCAGAGTCCCCCGTCGTAGGCGTAACTACTGTTATCCTGGAGCTGGTGTTGACGACATCACAGCTGCACTGGACGAGGTCTCCGCTGTGGCCTCTAATGACTCACTCTTTGTTCTCCACACAGGTACAAACGACGTCACCACGACCCGGTCTGAGGAACTGCTGGACAAGTACCGTAGGCTCATCCAGCAGTATAAGTCTAAATCCCCTAATATTTTGATTTCAGGAATTCTACCACGGACATGGGATGAGGGCGACTTCTACAGTAAGGCCTTCAGCCTCAACAACCGCCTGCAGACTCTCTGCGGAGAGCTTGACGTCGAATTCTTTAACGCCTGGAACGATTTCTACGGCCAGAGTAGACTTTTCCAAAGGGACGGCATACACCTGTCCCCCATCGGGGCAGCCAGATTTGGAAGGCTCCTCAACAACGCCGTACGTAACGCCCGAACAACAAAAAACGACTCTCAGCCACGTCCTTCCATCCCGCCCGTGTAAATAGACACCTCACACCGCAACAGACTCGTAACATTGAACCCTCCAGTACCTCTATTACCAAGCTTCAAGATAACCTAAGAGTCCTTAGTTTCAATGCGCGTAGCCTAAGAAACAAATTTGATGAACTGCGATGTCTTGCTCTGACAGAAAACTTTGACGTAATTGCTATAACCGAAACATTTATCGACACCACTAATATTGATTTAAGTTCCGAATACAACATAGATGGCTACAGATTCTTCAACAATGATCGTGTAAACCGTAGAGGGGGTGGTGTCGCCCTTTTTGTCAAAAGCTACTTGCAACCTACTGACAAAACACCAAGAAACAGTAACGTTGAACATTTGTGCGTGCGAGTAAACATTGCAAAAGTCAATTTAAATATATCTGTCACTTACAGGCCTCCGGGGCAATCACTTGATGGCGATCTTGAAATGTACAGCGTCTTAAGGCAGTCACTTAATAACAGCGACTCACTGATACTAGGAGACTTTAACCTCCCCCATATCGACTGGGCGACACTGTCGGGTACAGAAGGTGAGTCCCATAGAATGATCGAATTTCTAGAGGAAAATTATCTAAGCCAAATGGTTTCTGAACCAACTCGACAAAATAACATACTTGACCTTGTTATAGCGACCCAAGATAACCTAGTCAGTAATGTCACGGTAGGAGAACACCTCGGTTCTTGCGATCATAAACTAGTGCGCGTTGACATTAAAGCTCAAACATCGGTGACTGAAAATAAAGTTAAGGTGCCCAATTTCAAAAGAGCCAACTTCGTAGAAATCCGACGAAAACTAATAGATATGCAACTATCAGATGACGGCAATGCAGAGGACGCCTGGCTAAACTTTAAAAATCACTTACTCACTCAGCAGGACACATTTGTCACCTTGTGCGAGAAGCGAATTAACACTAATAAAAGTCCACCTTGGTTTAATAGCGAAATTAAACACAGTCAAGGAGAGAAAATTGTCTTACAGGTTAAAGAAAGACCAAAGCACGCCCGAAAACATTAGACTTTACAATGATGCAAGGCGACGAGTAAAAAGATTAGTGCATCAGGCAAAGCGCAGATATGAAGAAAATATTGCAGCCAACTGTAAAAATAATCCGAAATCCTTCTTCAGTTACATAAACAACAGAAAGGCGATCAGAAGTGGAATTGGACCTTTAACAAACAGCGACGGTGCACTAGTGACTGACAGCCAACACGTTGCAAACCTATTAAATAATTACTTTTCCTCGGTGTTTAATAATAACAGTCCTCCCACCACCACCACCAACACCAGTACTAATGTAAATCCCGAGCATGCATTGTCTAACTTTGAAATAAAACCCGATGAAGTCCTTAAAGCCCTCAAATCACTTAAAACAAATAACAGTCCTGGACCTGATAAAGTATATCCAACTCTGCTGAAAGAAACAAAGAGCGAAATACTCTCCTCTCACAACCGTATTCAATATGTCCTTGCGACAAGGCATTGTCCCTTCAGATTGGAAAAAGGCTAACGTGACACCGATTTTTAAGAAAGGAGACAAAAAAGTACCAGGTAATTACAGGCCCATTAGTCTAATTTCGGTTGTAGGTAAGCTACTTGAGGGCATAATTAGAGACAAAATTGTGAGTTACCTTGAAAGCCACTCATTAATTGGGGACTCACAACATGGCTTCCGAAACAAAAGATCCTGCCTATCAAATCTATTAACCTTTTATAACGACCTCTTCACTGTTTATGACGTAACCAAATCACTGGACGTAGTCTATCTTGATTTCCAGAAAGCGTTTGATAAAGTCCCGCATCATAAATTACTTTACAAATTAAAGCAATTAGGTATTGACGGTCAGGTAAACCAATGGATCGCGAATTGGTTGAGCAACAGACAACAAAGAGTAGTGATTGACGGATTTAACTCAGAGTGGGCGCCTGTCACTAGTGGCGTCCCTCAGGGCTCGGTTCTTGGCCCAGTGCTCTTCATTATTTACATCAACGACGTGGATGTTGGACTCAATAACCGCATTAGTAAATTTGCAGACGACACAAAGATTGGTAACTCGGTTCTCACTGACGAAGACAGGCAAAGCCCAAGAGGATTTGCACAAAATTTCAGCTTGGTCGGATAGATGGGAGATGCCCTTTAACGTAGACAAGTGCCAGGTCCTTCAAGTTGGAACGAGGAATAAAAAGTTTGATTACGAAATGCGCGGCGTTAAACTCAAAAGCGTTCAATGCGTCAAGGACTTGGGGGTCAAAATCGCGTCAAACCTCAAATTCTCACAGCAATGCATCGATGCAGCAAATAAAGCGAACAGAATGTTGGGCTTCATTAAAAGAAACTTTTATTTAAGAATAAAGATGTAATACTCCCTGCTCTACAACAGTTTAGTCAGACCCCACTTGGAATATGCGGTACAGTTTTGGTCTCCCCACCATGCAAAGGATATTGCTAAATTAGAAGGTGTTCAGCGTCGGGCAACGAAAATTATCCCTTCCTTGCGCAACAAATCCTACGAAGAAAGGCTTTCTACCCTTAACATGTTCTCTTGAGAAACGTCGCCTCCGAGGAAAACTGATCGAATGTTTTAAAATACTTAATGGTTTCACGAATGTAGACAGATCAACATTGTTTATGATCGATGACACTTTGCGCACGAGGAACAATGGCGTAAAACTCAGATGTAGACAAGTAAATTCAGACTGCACCAAATTTTTCTTCACCAACGTTGTAGTGCGAGAATGGAATAAGCTCCCATCATCAGTGGTCCAGTGTAACACGATTGACTCCTTCAAAATAAGCTCGACCGTCACTTCCTTCAACTTAATATCAACTAGAGTAGAAATGCAACGTTTTGGAGTCTTCTGATTAATGTAAAATCACTTAGGTTAAGGACAGACCACCAAGTCTGGACCATGGGGTCTGTGTGGTCTGATTTTCTATGTAAATCTCTCTCTCTCTCTCTCTCTCTCTCACACACACACACACACACACACACACACACACACACACACACACACACACACACACACACAGATACACACACACACACACACACACACACACACACACACACACACACACACACACACACACACACACACACACACACACACACACACACACACACACACACACACACACACACACACACACACACACACACACACACACACACACACACACACACACACACACACACACACACACACACACACACACACACAGATAAATACACACACACACACACACACACACACACACACACACACACACACACACAGATAAAAACACACACACACACACACACACACACACACACACACACACACACACACACACACACATGTCGGTTCCTCCCTGTCCTGGCTTAGTGTCTTCAGCTTAACACTCTCCAAGAGGCTTAGGTATGACCCTCCGTGTGTGTGTGTGTGTGTGTGTGTGTGTGTGTATGTGTGTGTGTGTGTGAGAGAGAGAGAGAGAGAGAGAGAGAGAGAGAGAGAGAGAGAGAGAGAGAGAGAGAGAGAGAGAGAGAGAGAGAGAGAGGTGGGGGGTGGGGGGGAAGGAGACAGACGGACAGACAGACAGAGGGAGGGAGAAGGAGACAGACAGACAGACAGAGGGAGGGAGAAGGAGACAGACAGACAGACAGAGGGAGGGAGAAGGAGACAGACAGACAGACAGAGGGAGGGAGAAGGAGACAGACAGAAAGAGGGAGGGAGGAGACAAACAGACAGACAGAGGGAGGGAGAAGGAGACAGACAGACAGACAGACAGAGGGAGGGAGAAGGAGACAGACAGACAGACAGAGGGAGGGAGAAGGGGACAGACAGACAGACAGAGGGAGGGAGAAGGGGACAGACAGACAGACAGAGGGAGGGAGAAGGAGACAGACGCACAGACAGAGGGAGGGAGAAGGAGACAGACACAGACAGAGGGAGGGACAAGGAGACAGACAGACAGACCGATGGAGGGAGACGGTGACAGACACACAGACAGAGGGAGGGAGAAGGAGACAGACAGACAGACAGACAGAGGGAGGGAGAAGGAGGCAGACAGACAGAGGGAGGGAGAAGGGGACAGACAGACAGACAGAAGGAGGGAGAAGGAGACAGACAGACAGACAGAGGGAGGGAAAAGGAGACAGACAGACAGACAGAGGGAGGGAGAAGGAGACAGACAGACAGACAGACAGAGGGAGGGAGAAGGAGACAGACAGACAGAGGGAGGGAGAAGGGGACAGACAGACAGGCAGACAGAGGGAGGGAGAAGGGGACAGACAGACAGACAGAGGGAGGGAGAAGGAGACAGACAGACAGACAGAGGGAGGGAGAAGGGGACAGACAGACAGACAGAGGGACGGAGAAGGAGACAGACTGACAGACAGAGGGAGGGAGAAGGAGACAGACAGACAGACAGAGGGAGGGAGAAGGAGACAGACAGACAGACAGAGGGAGGGAGGAGACAGACAGACAGACAGAGGGAGGGAGAAGGAGACAGACAGACAGACAGACAGAGGGAGGGAGAAGGAGACAGACAGACAGACAGAGGGAGGGAGAAGGAGACAGACAGACAGACAGAGGGAGGGAGAAGGAGACAGACAGACAGACAGAGGGAGGGAGAAGGAGACAGACAGACAGACAGAGGGAGGGAGAAACATGGAAACATGGACTAGCAGACAGCAGAAAGTCTGTTGGCTCATTACTAGGCTGCCTGCGTTCAGTGATTTAATCAATCCGTTTGCCAAAGGAGTGGCTTGCAGGGAAGGATTAAAGCACTTTTGTATTTACTCTTGGGAACGTTCAGTTCACACCCGTTGCAGCAAAGTGGCGATCAATGCGTTTCTTGAAGGAGCTGATGGTCTCTGCGCTAACCACTTCTGCAGGAAGGCTGTTCCAGTGGCGAGCAACTCTATTCGAGAAATAACTCCTGCCGATGTCGGTATTGCATCGCTTTGCTTGAATTGTTTTTCCGTTGTTTCTTGTTCTCAGGTTAGTTTGTAGCGTGAAGAGCTTGGAG
Organism: Eriocheir sinensis; assembly: GCF_024679095.1. Lineage (NCBI taxonomy): Eukaryota > Metazoa > Arthropoda > Malacostraca > Decapoda > Varunidae > Eriocheir > Eriocheir sinensis. The sequence continues at coordinate 890,653 of NC_066537.1, forward strand.
TGATCAACGTTGCTGAGCTTGTTCAGGTACTTAAAGACTTGTATCATGTCTCCCCGCAGTCGTCTCTTTTCCAACGTGAAGAGGTTGAGTCGCTCGAGTCGTTCTTCATAGGGTTTCGTCCTCAGTGATGGTATCATCTTCGTGGCGCGGCGCTGTACTCTCTCAAGTAATTCAATGTCTTTCCTGTAATTTGGAGACCAGAATTGCACGGCGTATTCCAGGTGGGGCCTTACCAGTGAATTATACAAGGATAACATAACTCCCGGCGCCTTGTATTCGAAGTTCCTCGATATGAACCCAAGCATTGTATTGGCTTTCTTACAGGCGGACTTGCAGTGTTTTGTTTGTTTCAAGTCACTGCTGATGGTGACCCCGAGGTCTCTTTCCTCTTGAACTGCCCGTAGTGGTTCGCCACCCATGTGGTATATGTGGTTGCTGTTTCTGGATCCGATATGCATTACTTTACATTTGGCAGTGTTGAAGGACATCTGCCATTTTTCTGACCAACGAGTGATCTGGTCCAGGTCTCTCTGGCTAATTTCGCAGTCTTCCGTCGTGAGGGCCTTCCCACCCACCTTTGTGTCGTCGGCAAATTTTGAAAGACTGGATTTTAACCCTAGTTCTAGGTCGTTGATATATATGATGAAAAGTATGGGTCCCAGCACTGACCCCTGTGGCACTCCACTTGTGACCGGGAGCCACTCGGAAGCCTGTCCGTTGAGTACAACTCGTTGTTTTCTTTCAGTGAACCAGTCTTTGGTCCACGCTGTCAGATCGTCGCCTAATCCCGCCGACTTAAGTTTCTTGAGGAGTCTTTCATGTGGCACTTTGTCAAAGGCTTTCTGAAAGTCTAGATATATAACATCACTGGGGATATGATTATCCCAGTTTTCATAGATACCTTGGAAGAAGTCCAATAAATTGGTTAAGCATGAGCGCTTGTTCCTGAAACTGTGCTGAGCATCGGAAATGATGTTGTTGTCTTCAAGGAACCTAACGAGTTTGTCTCTGATGATCTTCTCGAGGATTTTTCCCGCCACAGAGGTCAAGCTGATTGGTCTGTAGTTTAGGGCCATGCTTTTGTCTCCCTTTTTGTAGAGCGGTGTTACGTTCGCTTGTTTCCAGTCTTCCGGGACTTTGTTTTGTTGTAGGGACAGATTGTAGATGGCGGTGAGTGGCTTGAGGATTTGCTGCTTGAGTTCCTTGAGCAGCCTGGGTGACAAGTCGTCGGGTCCGGTAGACTTGTTTGTCTCGAGTTTGTCTAGGTACTTTTTCACATCCCGTTCGTCGATTGTGCCAATTTCTATGGGAGTGATTCCCATCGGTGGGGAAGGGCTCTCGGTTACGGACTGGGTATTCTCGACCGTGAACACAGACGCGAAGTTCCTGTTTAGGATTTCGACCATTTGTCTGCTGTCCTGTGTTAGCACGTCACCTTCATCCTTTAGGGGACCGATAGTGCTTTTTGTCTTCTTTTTGGTTCTTATATACGTGAAGAACTTTTTCGGGTTGGACTTGGCTTCGCGTGCAATTTGCTTTTCATAGTCGCGTTTACGCTGGCGAATGAGTGTTCTGCAAGCTCTGAGGCCTTGATGGTACTGTTCGCGTGCCTCGTCAGTGCTGTTTTCCTTTAGCAAGTTGTATTTTCTCTTCTTCAAATTAATCGCCCGTCGAACTTGGGTAGTCATCAATGGTGTGCTTGTGGCATTATTTGTTCTCCTTGTCTTCATGGGAACAGTCGTTCTCTCTACCTCTAGGAGTTTGTTCTTAAAGCCGTTCCACGCGCCGTCCACCGGAGTGAGGTTCGTGGGTTCCCAAGTTGTCTGGCTTAGCAGCTCATGAGCGAAGTTAAAATTGGCTTTATTGTAGTCTGGAATCTTGGACGTGTTTTCGGTGAGTTCATGGTCTGTTCTGATCTTTAGGCGAATTAGGTGATGGTCGCAACCATCCAGTTTTTCTCCGACTTGACATTCACGTGTGAGATCTGAATCACTCTAATAAGTTATTTTCCCTTGTCGGTTGGGTAACAATCTGAG
>NC_066537.1:897688-1066309 GCF_024679095.1 Eriocheir sinensis
GACAGAGGGAGGGAGAAGGAGACAGACAGACAGACAGAGGGAGGGAGAAGGAGACAGACAGACAGACAGAGGGAGGGAGAAGGAGACAGACACACAGAGGGAGGGAGAAGGAGACAGACAGACACACAGAGGGAGGGAGAAGGAGACAGACAGACAGACAGAGGGAGGGAGAAGGAGACAGACAGACACACAGAGGGAGGGAGAAGGAGACAGACAGACAGGCAGAGGGAGGGAGAAGGAGACAGACAGACAGACAGAGGGAGGGAAAAGGAGACAGACAGACAGACAAAGGGAGGGAGAAGGAGACAGACAGACAGACAGAGGGAGGGAGAAGGAGACAAACAGAGGGAGGGAGAAGGAGACAGACAGACAGACAGAGGGAGGGAGAAGGAGACAGACAGAGGGAGGGAGAAGGAGACAGACAGACACAGAGGGAGGGAGAAGGAGACAGACAGACAGACAGAGGGAGGGAGAAGAAGACAGACAGACAGACAGAGGGAGGGAGGGAGAAGGAGACAGACAGACAGACAGAGGGAGGGAGAAGAAGACAGACAGACAGACAGAGGGAGGGAGGGAGAAGGTGACAGACAGACAGACAGAGGGAGGGAGAAGGAGACAGACAGACAGACAGAGGGAGGGAGGGAGAAGGAGACAGACAGACACACAGAGGGAGGGAGAAGGAGACAGGCAGACAGACAGAGGGAGGGAGAAGGAGACAGACAGACAGACAGAGGGAGGGAGAAGGAGACAGACAGACAGAGGGAGGGAGAAGGAGATAGACAGACAGACAGAGGGAGGGAGAAGGAGACAGACAGACACACAGAGGGAGGGAGAAGGAGACAGACAGAGGGAGGGAGAAGGGGAAAGACACACAGACAGAGGGAGGGAGAAGGGGAAAGACACACAGACAGAGGGAAGCAGGAGACACACAGACAGAGGGAGGGAGAAGGAGACACACTGACAGAGGGAGGGAGAAGGAGACACACAGACAGAGGGAGGGAGAAGGAGACACAGACAGAGAGGGAGGGAGAAGGAGACACACAGACAGAGGGAGGGAGAAGGAGACACACAGACAGAAGGAGGGAGAAGTAGACACAGACAGACACAGGGAGAATGAGACACACAGACAGAGGGAGGAGAAGGAGACACAGACAGACAGACAGAGGGAGGAGAAGGAGACACACAGACAGAGGGAGGGAGAAGGAGACACACAGACAGAGGAGGGAGAAGGAGACACACAGACAGAAGGAGGGAGAAGGGGAAAGACACACAGACAGAGGGAGGGAGAAGGGGAAAGACACACAGACAGAGGGAGGGAGAAGGGGAAAGACACACAGACAGAGGGAGGGAGAAGGAGACACACAGACAGAGGGAGGGAGAAGGTGAAAGACACACAGACAGAGGGAGGGAGAAGGAGACAGACAGAGGGAGGGAGGGGAGACACACACAGACAGAGGAGGGAGAAGGAGACACACAGACAGAGGGAGGGAGAAGGGAAACACAGACAGAGGGAGAGAGAAAGACACACACACAGAGGGAGGGAGAAGGAGACACACAGACAGAGGGAGGGAGAAGGGGAAAGACACACAGACAGAGGGAGGGAGAAGGAGACACACAGACAGAGGGAGGGAGAAGGGGACAGACACACAGACAGAGGGAGGGAGAAGGAGACACACAGACAGAGGGAGGGAGAAGGAGACACACAGACAGAGGGAGGGAGAAGGAGACACACATAGGGAGGGAGGGAAAAGGAGAGACACAGACAGAGGGAGGGAGAAGGAGACACACAGACAGAGGGAGGGAGAAGCAGACACACAGACAGAGGGAGGGGAGAAGGAGACACAGACAGAGGGAGGGATAAGGGGAAAGACACACAGACAGAGGGAGGGAGAAGGGGAAACACACAGACAGAGGGAGGGAGAAGGAGACACAGACAGAGGGAGGGAGAAGGGAGACACACAGACAGAGGGAGGGGAGAAGGAGACACAGACAGAGGGAGGGAGAAGGGAAAGACACATACAGAGGGAGGGAGAAGGAGACACACAGACAGAGGGAGGGAGAAGGAGACACACACAGAGGGAGGGAGAAGGAGACACACAGACAGAGGGAGGAGAAGGAGACACAGACAGAGGGAGGGGGAAAGACACACAGACAGAGGAGGGAGAAGGAGACACAGACAGAGGGAGGTAGAAGGAGACACACAGACAGAGGGAGGGAGAAGGAGACACACAGACAGAGGGGAGGAGAAGGGAAAGACACACAGACAGAGGGAGGGAGAAGGAAAGACACACAGACAGAGGGAGGGGAGAAGGAGACACAGACAGAGGAGGGAGAAGGAAAGACACAGACAGAGGGAGGGAGAAGGAGACACACACACAGAGGGAGGGAGAAGGGGAAGACACACAGACAGAGGGAGAAGGAGACACACAGACAGAGGAGGAGAAGGGGAGACACACAGACAGAGGGAGGGAGTAGGAGACACACAGACAGAGGGAGGGAGAAGGGAAAGACACACACAGAGGGAGGGAGAAGGAGACACAGACAGAGGGAGGGAGAAGGAGACACAGACAGAAGGAAGGAGGAGACACACAGACAGAGGGAGGGAGAAGGAGACACACAGACAGAGGGACGGAGAAGGGGAAAGACACAGACAGAGGGAGGGAGAAGGAGACACACAGAGGGAGGGAGGAGAAGGAAAGACACACACAGAGGGAGGGAGAAGGGGACACACAGACAGAGGGAGAAGGGGAAAGACACACAGACAGAGGGAGGGAGAAGGAGACACACAGACAGAGGGAGGGAGAAGGGGAAAGACACACAGACAGAGGGAGGGAGAAGGAGACACACAGACAGACAGAGGGAGGGAGAAGGAGACACACACACAGAGGGAGGGAGAAGGGGAAAGACACAGACAGAGGGAGGGAGAAGGAGACACACAGACAGAGGGAGGGAGGAGACACACAGACAGAGGGAGGGAGAAGGAGACACACAGAGAGGGGAGAAGGGGAAAGACACACAGACAGAGGGAGGGAGAAGGAGACACACAGACAGAGGGAGGGAGAAGGAGACACACAGAGGGAAGGAGAAGGAGACACACAGACAGATAGAGGGAGAAGAGACACACAGACAGAGGGAGGGAGAAGGAGACACAGACAGAGGGAGGGAGAAGGAGACACACAGACAGAGGGAGGGAGAAGGAGACACACACACAGACAGAGGGAGGGAGAAGGAGACACACAGATAGACAGAGGGAGGGAGAAGGAGACACACAGACAGAGGGAGGGAGAAGGGGAAAGACACACACACAGAGGGAGGGAGAAGGAGACACACAGACAGAGGGAGGGAGAAGGAGACACACACAGAGGGAGGGAGAAGGAGACACACACACAGAGGGAGGGAGAAGGAGACACACAGACAGAGGGAGGGGAGAAGAGACACACAGACAGAGGGAGGGAGAAGGAGACACACAGACAGAGGAGGGAGAAGGAGACACACAGACAGAGGGAGGGAGAAGGAGACACAGACAGAGGAGGGAGAAGGAGACACACAGACAGAGGGAGGAGAAGACAGAGGGGAGGAGAAGGAGACACAGACAGAGGGAGGGAGGAGGAGACACACAGACAGAGGGAGGGAGAAGGAGACACACAGACAGAGGGAGGAGAAGGAGACACAGACAGACAGAGGGAGGAGAAGGAAGACACAGACAGAGGGGAGGGAGAAGGAGACACAGACAGAGGGAGGAAGAAGGAGACACACACACAGAGGGAGGGGAGAAGGAGACACACAGACAGAGGGGAGGAGAAGGGAAGACACACACAGAGGGAGGGAGAAGGAGACACAGACAGACAGAGGGAGGGAGAAGGAGACACACAGAGTGAGGGAGAAGGGGAAGACACACAGACAGAGGAGGGAGAAGGAGACACACAGAGGAGGAGAAGGAGACACACAGACAGAGGAGGAGAAGGAGACACACAGACAGAGGGAGGAGAAGGAGACACACAGACAGAGGGAGGGAGAAGGAGACACACAGACAGAGGGAGGGAGAAGGACACACACAGACAGAGGGAGGGAGAAGGAGACACACAGACAGAGGAGGGAGAAGGAGACACAGACAGAGGGAGGAGAAGGGAGACACAGACAGAGGGAGGAGAAGACACACAGACAGAGGAGGGAGAAGGAGACACAGACAGAGGGAGGGAGAAGGAGACACAGACAGAGGGAGGGAGAAGGAGACACACAGACAGAGGGAGGAGAAGGAGACAAACAGACAGAGGGAGGGAGAAGGAGACAGACAGAGGGAGGGAGAAGGGGAAAGACACACAGACAGAGGGAGGGAGAAGGAGACACACAGACAGAGGGAGGGAGGAGACACACAGACAGAGGGAGGGAGAAGGAGACACACACACAGAGGGAGGGAGAAGGGGAAAGACACACAGACAGAGGGAGGGAGGAGACACACAGACAGAGGGAGGGAGAAGGAGACACACAGACAGAGGGAGGGAGAAGGAGACACACAGACAGAGGGAGGGAGAAGGAGACACAGACAGAGGGAGGGAGAAGGAGACACACAGACAGGGAGGGGAGAAGGAGACACACACAGACAGAGGGAGGGAGAAGGAGACACACAGACAGAGGGAGGGAGAAGGGGAAAGACACACAGACAGAGGGATGGAGGACACACAGACAGAGGGAGGGAGTCAGGGTAAGACACACAGACAGAGGGAGGGAGAAGGAGACACACAGACAGAGGGAGGAGAAGGGGAAAGACACACAGAGAGAGGGAGGGAGTAGGAGACACACAGACAGAGGGAGGAGAAGGAGACACACAGACAGAGGGGAGGGAGAAAGAGACACAGACAGAGGGAGGGAGAAGGGGAAAGACACACAGACAGAGGGAGGGAGAAGGAGACACACAGACAGAGGGAGGGAGAAGGGGAAAGACACACAGACAGAGGGAGGGAGAAGGGGAAAGACACACAGACAGAGGGAGGGAGAAGGGGAAAGACACACAGACAGAGGGAGGGAGAAGGGGAAAGACACACACACCGAGGGAGGGAAGGAGACACAGACAGAGGGAGGGAGAAGGAGACACACAGACAGAGGAGGAGAAGGACACACAGACAGAGTGAGGGAGGGTGAGAGACACAGACAGAGGGAGGGAGAAGGAGACACACAGACAGAAGGAGGGAGAAGGAGACACAGACAGAGGGAGGGAGAAGGAGACACACAGACAGAGGGAGGGAGAAGGAGACACACAGACAGAGGGAGGGAGAAGGAGACACACAGACAGAGGGAGGGAGAAGGAGACACACACAGACAGAGGAGAAGGAGACACAGACAGAGGGAGGGAGAAGGAGACACACAGACAGATGTAGGGAGAAGGAGACACAGACAGAGGGAGGGAGAAGGAGACACACACAGAGGGAGGGAGAAGGAGACACACAGAGAGAGGGAGGGAGAAGGAGACACAGACAGAGGGAGGGAGAAGGAGACACACAGACAGAGGGAGGGAGACAGAGACACACAGAGGGAGGGAGAAGGGGAAAGACACAGACAGAGGGAGGGAGAAGGAGACACACAGACAGAGGGAGGGAGTCGGAGACACACAGACAGAGGGAGGAGAAGGAGACACACAGACAGAGGGAGGGGAGAAGGGAAGACACACAGACAGAGGGAGGGAGAAGGAAAGACACAGACAGAGGAGGGAGAAGGAGACACACAGACAGACAGAGGGAGGGAGAAGGAGACACAGACAGAGGGAGGGAGAAGGAGACAGACACAGACAGAGGGAGGGAGGGGAAAGAAACACAGACGGAGGGAGGGAGAAGGAGACACACATAGGGAGGGAGGGAAAAGGAGAGACACAGACAGAGGGAGGGAGAAGGAGACACACAGACAGAGGGAGGGAGAAGGAGACACACAGACAGAGGAGGGAGAAGGAGACACAGACAGAGGGAGGGAGAAGGAGACACAGACAGAGGGAGGGAGAAGAGACAGACAGAGGGAGGAGAAGGAGACACACAGACAGAGGGAGGGAGAAGGAGACACACAGACAGACGGAGGGAGACGGAGACACACAGACAGAGGGGAGGAGACACACAGACAGAGGGAGGGAGAAGGAGACACACAGACAGAGGGAAGGAGAAGGAGACAGACAGAGGGAGGGAGAAGGAGACACAGACAGAGGGAGGGAGAAGGAGACACACAGACAGAGGGAGGGAGAAGGGGAGACACACAGACAGAGGGGAGGGAGAAGGAGACACACAGACAGAGGGAGGGAGAAGGAGACACAGACAGAGGGGAGGGAGAAGGAGACACAGACAGAGGGGAGGAGAAGGGGAAGACACACAGACAGAGGGAGGGAGAAGGAGACACAGACAGAGGGAGGGGAAAGGAGACACAGACAGAGGGAGGGAGAAGGAAAGACACAGACAGAGGGAGGGAGAAGGAGACACACAGACAGAGGGAGGAGAAGGAAGACACACAGACAGAGGGAGGAGAAGGAGACACACAGACAAAGGGAGGGAGAAGGAAACACACACACAGAGGGAGGGAGAAGGAGACACACAGACAGACAGAGGGAGGGAGAAGGAGACACACAGACAGAGGGAGGGAGAAGGAGACACACACACAGACAGAGGGAGGGAGAAGGAGACACACAGACAGACAGAGGGAGGGAGAAGGAGACACACAGACAGAGGGAGGGAGAAGGGGAAAGACACACACAGAGGGAGGGAGAAGGAGACACACAGACTGAGGGAGGGAGAAGTCGAAACACACACAGACAGAGGGAGGGAGAAGGAGACAGACAGAGTGAGGGAGAAGGAGACACACAGACCGAGGGAGGAAGAACCAGACCCACAGACAGAGGGGAGAAGGAGACACACAGACAGAAGGAGGGAGAAGGAGACACAGACAGAGGGAGGGAGATGGAGACACACAGACAGAGGGAGGGAGAAGGAGACACACAGACAGAGGGAGGGAGAAGGAGACACAGACAGAGGGAGGGAGAAGGAGACACACAGACAGAGGGAGGAGAAGGAGACACAGACAGAGGGAGGGAGAAGGAGACACAGACAGAGGGAGGGAGAAGGAGACACACAGACAGAGGGAGGGAGAAGGAGACACACAGACAGAGGAGGGAGAAGGAGACACAGACAGAGGGAGGGAGAAGGAAAGACACACAGACAGAGGGAGGGAGGAGACACACAGACAGAGGAGGAGAAGGAAAGACACAGACAGAGGGAGGAGAAGGAGACACAGACAGAGGGAGGGAGAAGGAAAGACACAGACAGAGGAGAAGGAGACACAGACAGAGGGAGGGAGAGACACACAGACAGAGGGAGGGAGAAGGAGACACACTGACAGAGGGAGGAGAAGGGAAGACACACAGACAGAGGGGGAGAAGGACACACAGACAGAGGGAGGGAGAAGGAGACACACAGACAGAGGGGAGGGGAGAAGGGGAGACACACACAGACAGAGGGGAGGGAGAAGGAGACACACAGACAGAGGGAGGGAGAAGGAGACACACAGACAGAGGGAGGGAGAAGGAGACACACAGACAGAGGGAGGGGGAAGGAGACACACAGACAGAGGGAGGGAGAAGGAGACACACAGACAGAGGGAGGGAGAAGGAGACACACGGACAGAGGGAGGGAGAAGGAGACACACAGACAGAGGGAGGGAGAAGGAGACACACAGACAGAGGGAGGGAGAAGGGGAAAGACACAGACAGAGGGGAGGGAGAAGGAGACACAGACAGAGGGAGGGAGAAGGAGACACACAGACAGAGGGAGGGAGTAGGAGACACACAGACAGGGAGGGGGAGAAGGAGACACAGACAGAGGGAGGGAGAAGGAGACACACAGACAGAGGGGAGGAGAAGGAGACACACGGACAGAGGGAGGGAGAAGGAGACACACAGACAGAGGGAGGAGAAGGAGACACACAGACAGAGGGGAGAAGGAGACACACACAGACAGACAGAGGGAGGAGAAGGGAAAGACACAGACAGAGGGAGGAGAAGGAGACACAGACAGAGGGAGGGAGAAGGAGACACACAGACAGAGGGAGGGAGAAGGAGACACACAGACAGAGGGAGGGAGAAGGAGACACACAGACAGACAGAGGGAGGGAGAAGGAGACACACAGACAGAGGGAGGGAGAAGGAGACACACAGACAGACAGAGGGAGGGAGAAGGAGACACACAGACAGAGGGAGGGAGAAGGAAACACAGAGGGGAGGAGAAGGAGACAGACAGACAGAGGGAGGAGAAGGGAAAGACACACACAGAGGGAGGGAGAAGGAGACACAGACAGAGGGAGGGAGAAGGAGACACAGACCGAGGGAGGGAGACGGGCAAAGACACACAGCCTGAGGGAGGGAGCAGGAGACAGACAGAGGGAGGGAGAAGGAGACACACAGACAGAGGGAGGGAGAAGGAGACACACAGACAGAGGGAGGGAGAAGGAGACACACAGACAGAGGGAGGGAGAAGGAGACACACAGACAGAGGGAGGGAGAAGGGGAAAGACACACAGACAGAGGGAGGGAGAAGGAGACACACAGACAGAGGGAGGGAGAAGGGGAAAGACACACACAGAGGGGAGGGAGAAGACAGACAGACAGAGGGAGGGAGAAGGGGAAGACACACACAGAGGGAGGGAGAAGGAGACACACAGACAGAGGGAGGGAGAAGGCGACACACACACAGACAGAGGGAGGGAGAAGGAGACACACTGACAGAGGGAGGGAGAAGGAGACACACACACAGAGGGAGGGAGACAGACACACAGAGGGAGGGAGAAGGAGACACACAGACAGAGGGAGGGAGAAGGAGACACACAGAGGGGAGGGAGAAGGAGACACACAGACAGAGGAGGGAGAAGGAGACACACACAGAGGGAGGGAGAAGGGGAAAGACACACACAGAGGGAGGGAGAAGGAGAAACACACACAGAGCGAGGGAGAACGAGACACAGAGGGAGGGAGTGGGGGACACACACAGACAGAGGGAGGGAGAAGGAGACACACAGACAGAGGGAGGGAGAAGGAGACACACAGACAGAGGGAGGGAGAAGGAGACACACAGACAGACAGAGGGAGGGAGAAGGGGAAAGACACACAGACAGAGGGAGGGAGAAGGAGACACACAGACAGAGGGAGGGAGAAGGAGACACACAGACAGAGGGAGGGAGAATGAGACAGACAGACAGACAGAGGGAGGGAGAAGGAGACACAGACAGAGGGAGGGAGAAGGAGACACAGACAGACAGAGGGAGGGAGAAGGAGACACACAGACAGAGGGAGGGAGAAGGGGAAAGACACACACAGAGGGAGGGAGAAGGAGACACACACAGAGGAGGGAGAAGGAGACACACAGACAGAGGAGGGAGAAGGAGACACACACAGAGAGAGGGAGAAGGAGACACACAGACAGAGGGAGGGAGAAGGGGAAAGACACACACACAGAGGGAGGGAGATGGAGACACACAGACAGAGGGAGGGAGAAAGGGAAAGACACACAGACAGAGGGAGGGAGAAGGAGACACACACAGAGGGAGGAGAAGGGGAAGACACACAGACAGAGGGAGGGAGAAGGAGACACACAGACAGAGGGAGGGAGAAGGAGACACACACACAGAGGGAGGGAGAAGGAGACACACAGACAGAGGGAGCGAGAAGGGGAGACACACAGACAGAGGGAGGGAGAAGGGGAAAGACACACAGACAGAGGGAGGGAGAAGGAGACACACAGACAGAGGGAGGGAGATTGATAGACACAGACAGAGGGAGGGAGAAGGGGAAAGACACACAGACAGAAGGAAGGAGGAGACACACAGACAGAGGGAGGGAGAAGGAGACACACAGACAGAGGGAGGGAGAAGGAGACACACAGACAGAGGGAGGAAGAAGGAGACACACAGACAGAGGGGAGGGAAGGAGACACAGACAGACAGAGGGAGGGAGAAGGAGACACAGACAGAGGGAGGGAGACACAGACAGACAGAGGGAGGGAGAAGGAGACACAGACAGAGGGAGGAGACACACAGACAGAGGGAGGGAGAAGGAGACACAGACAGAGGGAGGGAGAAGGAGACACACAGACAGAGGAGGGAGAAGGAGACACAGACAGAGGGAGGGAGAAGGAGACACACAGACAGAGGGAGGGGAGAAGGAGACACACAGACAGAGGGAGGAGAAGGAGACACACAGACAGAGGGAGGGAGAAGGAGACACAGACAGAGGGAGGGAGAAGGAGACACACAGACAGAGGGAGGGAGGGGAAAGACACACACAGACAGAGGGAGGGAGAAGGGAAGACACAGACAGAGGGAGGGAGAAGGGAAAGACACACACAGAGGGAGGGGAAAGACACACAGACAGAGGGAGGGAGAAGGAGACACACAGACAGAGGGAGGGAGAAGGAGACACACAGACAGAGGGAGGGAGAAGGAGACACACAGACAGAGGGAGGGAGAAGGAGACACAGACAGAGGGAGGGAGACACACAGACAGAGGGAGGGAGAAGGAAGACACAGACAGAGGGAGGGAGAAGGAGACACAGACAGAGGGGAGAAGGGGAAGACACACAGACAGAGGGAGGGAGAAGGAGACACAGACAGAGGGAGGGAGAAGGAGACACACACAGAGGGAGGGAGGAGACACAGAGGGGAGGGAGAAGGAGACACACAGACAGAGGGAGGGAGAAGGAGACAGACAGAGGGAGGGAGAAGGGGAAAGACACACAGACAGAGGGAGGGAGAAGGGGAAAGACACACAGACAGAGGGAGGGAGAAGGAGACACACAGACAGAGGGAGGGAGAAGGAGACACACAGACAGAGGGAGGGAGAAGGAGACACACAGACAGAGGGAGGGAGAAGGAGACACACACACAGAGGGAGGGAGAAGGAGACACACAGACAGAGGGAGGGAGAAGGAGACACACAGACAGAGGGAGGGAGAAGGAGACACACAGACAGAGGGAGGGAGAAGGAGACACACAGACAGAGGGAGGGAGAAGGAGACACACAGACAGAGGGAGGGAGAAGGAGACACACACACAGACAGAGGGAGGGAGAAGGAGACACACAGACAGACAGAGGGAGAAGGAAGACACAGACAGAGGGGAGGGAGAAGGAGACACAGACAGAGGGAGGGAGAAGGGAGCACACACAGACAGAGGGAGGGAGAAGGAGACACACAGACAGAGGGAGAAGGGAAAGACACACACACAGAGGGAAGGAGAAGGAGACACACAGACAGATAGAGGGAGGGAGAAGGAGACACACACACAGAGTGAGGGAGAAGGAAAGACACAGACAGAGGGGAGGAGAAGGAGACACACAGACAGAGGGAGGGAGAAGGAGACACACAGACAGAGGGAGGGAGAAGGAGACACACAGACAGACAGAGGGAGGGAGAAGGGGAAAGACACACAGACAGAGGGAGGGAGAAGGAGACACACAGACAGAGGGAGGGAGAAGGGGAAAGACACACACACAGAGGGAGGGAGAAGGAGACACACAGACAGAGGGAGGGAGAAGGAGACACACAGACAGACAGAGGGAGGGAGAAGGAGACACACAGACAGAGGGAGGGAGAAGGGGAAAGACACACAGACAGAGGGAGGGAGAAGGAGACACACACAGAGGGAGGGAGAAGGAGACACACAGACAGAAGAAGGGAGAAGGAGACACAGACAGAGGGAGGGAGAAGGGGAAAGACACACAGACAGAGGGAGGGAGAAGGAGACACACACACAGAGGGAGGGAGAAGAGGAAAGACACACAGACAGAGGGAGGGAGGAGACACACAGACAGAGGGAGGGAGAAGGAGACACACAGAGGGAGGGAGAAGGGGAAAGACACACACACAGAGGGAGGGAGAAGGGGAAAGACACACAGACAGAGGGAGGGAGAAGGAGACACACAGAGGGAGGGAGAAGGGGAAAGACACACAGACAGAGGGAGGGAGAAGGAGACACACAGACAGACAGAGGGAGGGAGAAGGGGAAGGACGCACACACAGAGGGAGGGAGAAGGAGACACACAGACAGAGGGAGGGAGAAGGGGAAAGACACACACAGACAGAGGGAGGGAGAAGGAGACACACAGACAGAGGGAGGGAGAAGGGGAAAGACACACACACAGAGGGAGGGAGAAGGAGACACACACAGAGGGAGGGAGAAGGGGAAAGACACACAGACAGAGGGAGGGAGAAGGAGACACACAGACAGAGGGAGGGAGAAGGGGAAAGACACACAGACAGAGGGAGGGAGAAGGAGACACACAGACAGAGGGAGGGAGAAGGGGAAAGACACACAGACAGAGGGAGGGAGAAGGAGACACACAGACAGAGGGAGGGAGAAGGAGACACACAGACAGAGGGAGGGAGAAGGAGACACACAGACAGAGGGAGGGAGAAGGAGACACACAGAGGTAGGGTGAAGGAGACACACAGACTGAGGGAGGTAGAAGGAGACACACACAGAGGGAGGGAGAAGGAGAAACACAGATAGAGGGTGGGAGAAGGGAAAAGACACAGACAGAGGGAGGGAGAAGGAGACACACACAGAGGGAGGGAGACAGACACACACAGAGGGAGGGAGAAGGGGAAAGACACACAGACAGAGGGAGGAGAAGGAGACACACAGACAAGGGAGGGAGAAGGGAAGACACAGACAGAGGGAGGGAGAAGGAGACACACAGACAGAGGGAGGGAGAAGGGGAAAGACACACAGACGGAGGGAGAAGGAGACACAGAGAGAGGGAGGAGAAGGGAAGACACACACAGAGGGAGGGAGAAGGAGACACACAGACATAGGGAGGGAGAAGGTGAAAGACACACACAGAGGGAGGGAGAAGGAGACACACAGACAGAGGGAGGGAGAAGGGGAAAGACACACACACATAGGGAGGGAGAAGGAGACACACAGAGGGAGGGAGAAGGGGACAGACACACACAGACAGAGGGTGGGAGAAGGAGACACACTGACAGAGGGAGGGAGAAGGAGACACACACAGAGGAGGGAGAAGGAGACACAGACAGGGGGAGGGAGAAGGAGACACACAGACAGAGGGAGGGAGAAGGAGACACACAGACAGAGGGAGGGAGAAGGGGAAAGACACACAGACAGAGGGAGGGAGAAGGAGACACACAGACAGAGGGAGGGAGAAGGAGACACACAGACAGAGGGAGGGAGAAGGAGACACACAGACAGAGGGAGACGGGGAAAGACACACAGACAGAGGGAGGGAGAAGGAGACACACAGACAGAGGGAGGGAGAAGGGGACACACACACACAGAGGGGGAGAAGGAGACACAGACAGACAGAGGAGGGAGAAGGAAAGACACAGACAGAGGGAGGGAGAAGGAGACACACAGACAGAGGGAGGAAGGAGACACACAGACAGAGGGAGGGAGAAGGGAAGACACAGACAGAGGGGAGAAGGGGAAAGACACACGGACAGAGGGAGGGAGAAGGGGAAGACACAGACAGAGGGAGGGAGAAGGAGACACACAGACAGAGGGGAGGGAGACACACAGACAGAGGGAGGGAGAAGGAAGACAGACAGAGGGAGGGAGAAGGAGACACACAGACTGAGGGAGCGTGAAGGAGACACACAGACTGAGGGAGCTTGACGGAGACACACAGACAGAGGGAGGGAGAAGGAGACACACAGACAGAGGGAGGGAGAAGGAGACACACAGACAGAGGGAGGGAGTTGGTGATAGACACACAGACAGAGGGAGGGAGAAGGAGACAGACAGACAGACAGAGGGAGGGAGAAGGAGACACAGACAGAGGGAGGGAGAAGGGGAAAGACACACAGACAGTGGGAGGGAGAAGGGGAGACACAGACAGAGGGAGGGAAGGAAAGACACACAGACAGAGGGAGGGAGAAGGAGACACACAGACAGAGGGAGGGAGGAGACAGACAGAGGGAGGGAGAAGGAGACACAGACAGAGGGAGGGAGAAGGAGACACACAGACAGAGGGAGGGAGGAGACACACACAGACAGAGGGAGGGAGAAGGAGACACACACACAGAGGGAGGGAGAAGGGGAAAGACACACAGACAGAGGGAGGGAGAAGGAGACACACAGACAGAGGGAGGGAGAAGGAGACACACACACAGAGGGAGGGAGAAGGAGACACACACAGAGGGAGGGAGAAGGGGAAAGACACACAGACAGAGGGAGGGAGAAGGAGACACACAGACAGAGGGGAGGGAGAAGGGGAGACACAGACAGAGGGAGGGAGCTAGAGAGACCGAGACAGAGGGAGGGAGAAGGAGACACACAGACAGAGGGAGGGAGAAGGGGAAAGACACACAGACAGAGGGAGGGAGAAGGGGAAAGACACACAGACAGAGGGAGGGAGAAGGGGAAAGACACACAGACAGAGGGAGGGAGAAGGAGACACACACAGAGGGAGGGAGAAGGGAAAGACACAGACAGAGGGAGGGAGAAGGAGACACACAGACAGAGGGAGTGAGAAGGAGACACAGACAGAGGGAGGAGAAGGGAAGACACAGACAGAACGAGGGACAATGAGACACAGACAGAGGGAGGGAGAAGCAGACACACAGACAGAGGGAGGGAGAAGGAGACACACAGACAGAGGGAGGGAGAAGGAGACACACAGACAGAGGGAGCGAGAAGGGGAGAGACACAGACAGAGGGAGGGAGAAGGGGAAGACACAGACAGAGGGAGGGAGAAGGAGACACAGACAGAGGAGGGGAGAAGGAGACACACAGACAGAGGGAGGGAGAAGGAGACACACAGACAGAGGGAGAAGGAGACACACAGACAGAGGGAGGGAGAAGGAGACACAGACAGAGGGAGGGAGAAGGGGAGACACACAGACAGAGGGAGGAGAAGGAGACACACAGACAGAGGGAGGGAGAAGGAGACACACACACAGAGAGGGAGGGAGAAGGGGAAAGACACACAGACAGAGGGAGGGAGGAGACACACAGACAGAGGGAGGGAAGAGACACACAGACAGACAGAGGGAGGGAAAAGGAGACACACAGACAGAGGGAGGGAGAGGGAGACAGACACAGACAGAGGGAGGGAAGGGGAAAGACACACACAGAGGGAGGGAGAAGGAGACACACAGACAGAGGGAGGGAGAAGGAGACACACAGACAGGGGGAGGGAGAAGGAGACACACAGACAGAGGGAGGGACAAGGAGACACACACAGACAGAGGGAGGGGAAGACACACAGACAGAGGGAGGTAGAAGGAGACACACAGAGAGAGGGAGGGAGAAGGGGAAAGACACAGACAGAGGGAGGGAGAAGGGAAGACACACAGACAGAGGGAGGAGAAGGACACACAGACAGAGGGGAGAAGGAGACACACACACAGAGGGGAGAAGGAGACACACAGACAGAGGGAGGGGAGACACACAGACAGAGGGAGGGAGAAGGGAAGACACACAGACAGAGGGAGGGAGAAGGAGACACACACAGAGGGAGGGAGAAGGGGAAGACACACAGAGAGGGTGGGAGACGGAGACACAGACAGAGGGAGGGAGAAGGGGAAAGACACACAGACAGAGGGAGGGAGAAGGGGAAAGACACACAGACAGAGGGAGAGAGAAGGACACACACACAGAGGGAGGGAGAAGGGGAAAGACACACAGACAGAGGGAGAGAGAAGGACACACACACAGAGGGAGGGAGAAGGAGACACACAGACAGAGAGAGGGAGAAGGGGAAAGAGACACTGACAGAGGGCGGGAGAAGGAGACACACACAGAGGGAGGGGGAAGGAGACACACAGACAGAGGGAGGGAGAAGGAGACACACAGACAGAGGGAGGGAGAAGGAGACACACACACAGACCGAGGGACCCGGCCACACACAGACACACAGAGGGAGGGAGAAGGGGACACAGACAGAGGGAGAAGGGAAAGACACACAGACAGAGGAGGGAGAAGGAGACACACAGACAGAGGGAGGGAGAAGGAGACACACAGACAGAGAGAGGGAGAAGGGAGACACAGACAGACAGAGGAGGGAGAAGGACACACACACAGAGAGAGGGAGCGCGAGAGGGAGACACACAGACAGAGGGAGGGAGAAGGAGACACACAGACAGAGGGAGGGAGAAGGAGACACACAGACAGAGGGAGGGAGAAGGAGACACACAGACAGAGGGAGGGAGAAGGGGAAAGACACACAGACAGAGGGAGGGAGAAGGAGACACACAGACAGAGGGAGGGAGGAGACACACCGACAGAGGGGAGAAGGAGACACACACAGACAGAGGGATGGAGAAGGAGACACACAGACAGAGGGAGGGAGAAGGAGACACACAGACAGAAGAAGGGAGAAGGAGACACACAGACAGAGGGAGGGAGAAGGAGACACACAGACAGAGGGAGGGAGAAGGAGACACACAGACAGGGGGAGAAGGGGAGACACAGACAGAGGGAGGGAGAAGGAGACACACAGACAGAGGGAGGGAGAAGGAGACACACACAGAGGGAGGGAGAAGGAGACACACAGACAGAGGGAGGGAGAAGGGAAAAGACACACAGAGGGAGGGAGAAGGAGACACAGACAGAGGGAGGGAGAAGGGGAAGACACACACAGAGGGAGGAGAAGGACACACAGACAGAGGGAGGGAGAAGGGGAAGACACACAGACAGAGGGAGGGAGAAGGAGGCACACAGACAGAGGGAGGGAGAAGGGGAAAGACACACACACACAGAGGGAGGGAGAAGGGGAAAGACACACAGACAGAGGGAGGGAGAAATAGACAGACAGACAGAGGGAGGGAGAAGGAGACACACAGACAGAGAGAGGGAGCTTGCGTTAGAGACACAGACAGAGGGAGGGAGAAGGAGACACACAGACAGAGGGAGGGAGAAGGAGACACACAGACAGAGGGAGGGAGAAGGAGACACACAGACAGAGGGAGGGAGAAGGAGACACAGACAGACAGAGGGAGGGAGAAGGAGACACACAGACAGAGGGAGGGAGAAGGGGAAAGACACACACACAGAGGGAGGGAGAAGGAGACACACAGAGGGAGGGAGAAGGAGACACACAGACAGATAGAGGGAGGGAGAAGGGGAAAGACACACACACAGAGGGAGGGAGAAGGGGAAAGACACACAGACAGAGGGAGGGAGAAGGAGACACACAGACAGAGGGAGGGAGAAGGGGAAAGACACACAGACAGAGGGAGGGAGAAGGAGACACACAGAGGGAGGGAGAAGGGGAAAGACACACAGACAGAGGGAGGGAGAAGGGGAAAGACACACAGACAGAGGGAGGGAGAAGGGGAAAGACACACACACAGAGGGAGGGAGAAGGAGACACACAGACAGAGGGAGGGAGAAGGGGAAAGACACACAGACAGAGGGAGGGAGAAGGAGACACACAGACAGAGGGAGGGAGAAGGAGACACACACAGAGGGAGGGAGAAGGAGACACACAGACAGAGGGAGGGAGAAGGGGAAAGACACACACACAGAGGGAGGGAGAAGGAGACACACAGACAGACAGAGGGAGGGAGAAGGGGAAAGACACACACACAGAGGGAGGGAGAAGGAGACACACAGACAGAGGGAGGGAGAAGGGGAAAGACACACACACAGAGGGAGGGAGAAGGAGACACACAGACAGAGGGAGGGAGAAGGGGAAAGACACACAGACAGAGGGAGGGAGAAGGAGACACACAGACAGAGGGAGGGAGAAGGGGAAAGACACACAGACAGAGGGAGGGAGAAGGAGACACACAGACAGAGGGAGGGAGAAGGGAAAGACACAGACAGAGGGAGGAGAAGGGGACAGACACACAGACAGCGGGAGGGAGTAGGGGAAAGACACACAGAGAGATGGAGGGAGTAGGAGACACCCAGCCAGATGGAGGGTGAATGGGCTAGACACACAGACAGAGGGAGGGAGAAGGAGACACACAGACAGAGGGAGGGAGAAGGAGACACACAGACAGAGGGGAGGGAAGACACACAGACAGAGGGAGGGGAAAGGAAGACACAGACAGAGGGAGGGAGAAGGGAGACACACAGACAGAGGAGGGAAGGACACACACACAGAGGGAGGGAGGGGAAGACACAGACAGAGGGAGGGAGAAGGAGACACACAGACAGAGAGAGGGAAGAAACACACAGACAGACAGTGGGAGGGAGAAGGAGACACACAGACAGAGGGAGGGAGAAGGGGAAAGACACAGACAGAGGGAGGGAGAAGGAGACACACAGACAGAGGGAGGGAGGAGACACACACACAGAGGGAGGGAGAAGGAGACACAAAGACAGAGGGAGGGAGAAGGAGACACACAGACAGAGGGAGGGAGAACGAGACACACACACAGACGGAGGAGAAGGAGACACAGACAGACAGAGGGAGGAGAAGGGAAGGACACACACAGAGGGGAGGGAGAAGGAGACACACACACAGAGCGAGGGAGTTTGGGAAAGACACACAGACAGAGGGAGGGAGAAGGAGACACACAGACAGAGGGAGGGAGAAGGAGACACACACACAGAGTTAGGGAGAAGGAGACACACACACAGAAGGAGGGAGAAGAGGAAAGACACACAGACAGAGGGAGGGAGGAGACACACAGACAGAGGTAGGGAGAAGGGGAAAGACACACACACAGAGGGAGGGAGAAGGAGACACACAGACAGAGGGAGGGAGAAGGAGACACACACAGAGGGAGGGAGAAGGGGAAAGACTCACACACAGAGGGAGGGAGAAGGAGACACACAGACAGAGGGAGGGAGAAGGAGACACACACAGAGGGAGGGAGAAGGAGACACACAGACAGAGGGAGGGAGAAGGGGAAAGACACACACAGAGGGAGGGAGAAGGAGACACACAGACAGAGGGAGGGAGAAGGGGAAAGACACACACACAGAGGGAGGGAGAAGGAGACACACAGACAGAGGGAGGGAGAAGGGGAAAGACACACACACAGAGGGAGGGAGAAGGGGAAAGACACACACACAGAGGGAGGGAGAAGGAGACACACAGACAGAGGGAGGGAGAAGGAGACACACACACAGAGGGAGGGAGAAGGGGAAAGACACACAGACAGAGGGAGGGAGAAGGAGACACACAGACAGAGGGAGGGAGAAGGGGAAAGACACAGACAGAGGGAGGGAGAAGGAGACACACAGACAGAGGGAGGGAGAAGGGGAAAGACACACAGACAGAGGGAGGGAGAAGGAGACACACAGACAGACAGAGGGAGGGAGAAGGAGACACACAGACAGAGGGAGGGAGAAGGAGACACACAGACAGACAGAGGGAGGGAGAAGGAGACACACAGACAGAGGGAGGGAGAAGGAGACACACGGACAGAGGGAGGGAGAAGGAGACACAGACAGAGGGGAGGAGAAGGGGAGACACAGACAGAGGGAGGGAGAAGGAGACACACAGACAGAGGGAGGGAGAAGGAGACACACAGACAGACGGAGGGAGAGGGAGACACACCGACAGAGGGAGGAGAAGGAAGACACAGACAGAGGGAGGGAGAAGGAGACACACAGACAGAGGGAGGGAGAAGGATAAAGACACACAGACAGAGGGAGGGAGAAGGAGACACACAGACAGACAGAGGGAGGGAGAAGGAGACACACAGACAGACAGAGGAAGGGAGGAGACACACAGACAGACAGAGGGAGGGAGAAGGAGACACACAGACAGAGGGAGGGAGGAGACACACAGACAGACAGAGGGAGGGAGAAGGAGACACACAGACAGAAGGAGGGAGAAGGAGACACACAGACAGACAGAGGGAGGGAGAAGGGGAAAGACACACACACAGAGGGAGGGAGAAGGGGAAAGACACACAGACAGAGGGAGGGAGAAGGAGACACACAGACAGAGGGAGGGAGAAAGGGAAAGACACACAGACAGAGGGAGGGAGGAGACAGACAGAGGGAGGGAGAAGGGGAAAGACACACAGACAGAGGAAGGGAGGAGCCACACAGACAGAGGGAGGAGAAGGAGACACAGACAGAGGGAGGGAGAAGGAGACACACAGACAGAAGAAGGGAGAAGGAGACACAGACAGAGGGAGGGAGAAGGAGACACACAGACAGAGGGAGGGAGAAGGAGACACACAGACAGAGGAGGAGAAGGGGAAGACACACAGACAGAGGGAGGGAGAAGGAGACACACACAGAGGGAGGAGAAGGAGACACACAGACAGAGGGAGGAGAAGGGAGACACACACAGAGGAGGGAGAAGGGGAAGACACAGACAGAGGGAGGGAGACACACAGACAGAGGGAGGGAGAAGGGAGACAGACAGAGAGAGGAGAGGAGAAAGACACACAGACAGAGGGAGGGAGAAGGGGAAAGACACACATACAGAGGGAGGGAGAAGGGGACACACAGAGGGACGGAGAAGGGGAAAGACACACACACAGAGGGAGGGAGAAAGAGACACACAGAGGGAGGGAGAAGGGGAAAGACACACAGACAGAGGGAGGAAGAAGGAGACACACAGACAGAGGGAGGGAGAAGGAGACACACAGAGAGAGTGAGGGTGAAGGTTAAAGACACAGACAGAGGGAGGGAGAAGGAGACACACAGACAGAGGGAGGGAGAAGGGGAAATACACACAGACAGAGGGAGGGAGAAGGAGACACACAGACAAAGGGAGGGAGAAGGAAACACACACACAGAGGGAGGGAGAAGGAGACACACAGACAAAGGGAGGGAGAAGGAAACACACACACAGAGGGAGGGAGAAGGAGACACACAAACAGAAGGAGGGAGAAGGAGACACACAGACAGAAAGAGGGAGAAGGAGACACACAGACAGAGGGAGGGAGAAGGAGACACACAGACAGACAGAGGGAGGGAGAAGGACACACACAGACAGACAGAGGGAGGGAGAAGGGGACACACAGACAGAGGGAGAAGGGGAAAGACACACAGACAGAGGGAGGGAGAAGGAGACACACAGACAGAGGGAGGGAGAAGGGTTAAGACAGACAGACAGAGGGAGGGAGAAGGAGACACACAGACAGACAGAGGGAGGGAGAAGGAGACACACAGAGAGAGGGAGGGAGAAGGAGACACACAGACAGAGAGAGGGAGTGAGTAGGAGACACACAGACAGACAGAGGGAGGGAGAAGGAGACACAGACAGAGGGAGGGAGAAGAAGACACACAGACAGAGGGAGGGAGAAGCAGACACACAGACAGAGGGAGGGAGAAGGAGACACAGACAGAGGGAGGGAGAAGGAGACACAGACAGAGGGAGGGAGAAGGAGACACACAGACAGAGGGAGGGAGAAGGAGACACACAGACAGAGGGAGGGAGAAGGAGACACACAGACAGACAGAGGGAGGGAGAAGGAGACACACAGACAGACAGAGGGAGGGAGAAGGAGACACACAGACAGAGGGAGGGAGAAGGAGACACACAGAGGGAGGGAGAAGGAGACACACAGAGGGAGGGAGAAGGAGACACACAGACAGACAGAGGGAGGGAGAAGGAGAAACACACAGAGGGAGGAGAAGGGGAAAGACACAGACAGAGGGAGGAGAAGGAGACACACAGACAGAGGGAGGGAGAAGGGGAAAGACACACAGACAGAGGGAGGGAGAAGGAGACACACAGAGGGAGTGGGAAGGGGAAAGACACACAGACAGAGTGAGGGAGAAGGGGAAAAACACACAGACATAGGTAGTGAGAAGGGGACACACAGAGGGAGGGAGAAGGAGACACACAGACAGACAGAGGGAGGGAGAAGGGGAAAGACACACACACAGAGGGAGGGAGAAGGAGACACACAGACAGACAGAGGGAGGAAGAAGGAGACAGACAGACAGAGGGAGGGAGAAGGAGACACACAGACAGAGGGAGGGAGAAGGGGAAAGACACACACACAAAGGGAGGGAGAAGGAGACACACAGACAGACAGAGGGAGGGAGAAGGGGAAAGACACACAGACAGAGGGAGGGAGAAGGGGACACACAGACAGAGGGAGGGAGAAGGAGACACACAGACAGAGGGAGGGAGGAGACACACAGACAGAGGGAGGGAGAAGGATACACACAGACAGAGGGAGGGATAAGGAGACACCCAGAATGAGGGAGGGAGGAGACACACAGACAGAGGGAGGGAGAAGGGGAAAGACACACAGAGGGAGGGAGAAGGAGACACACAGACAGAGGGAGGGAGAAGGAGACACACACACAGAGGGAGGGAGTAGACACACAGACAGAGTGAGGGAGATGGAGACACACAGACAGAGGGTGGGAGGTGACACACAGACAGATGGAGGGAGTAGGTGTTAGACACACACACAGAGGGAGGGAGAAGGAGACACACAGACAGAGGGAGGGAGAAGGGGAAAGACACACAGACAGAGGGAGGGAGAAGGAGACACACAGACAGAGGGAGGGAGAAGGAGACACACAGACAGAGGGAGGGAGAAGGAGACACACAGACAGAGGGAGGGAGAAGGAGACACACAGACAGAGGGAGGGAGGAGACACACAGACAGAGGGAGGGAGAAGGGGAAAGACACACACACAGAGGGAGGGAGAAGGAGACACACAGACAGAGGGAGGGAGAAGGGGAAAGACACACAGACAGAGGGAGGGAGAAGGAGACACACACAGAGGGAGGGAGAAGGAGACACACAGACAGAGGGAGGGAGAAGGAGACACACAGACAGAGGGAGGGAGAAGGGGAAAGACACACACACAGAGGGAGGGAGAAGGAGACACACAGACAGAGGGAGGGAGAAGGAGACACACAGACAGAGGGAGGGAGAAGGGGAAAGACACACAGACAGAGGGAGGGAGAAGGGGAAAGACACACAGACAGAGGGAGGGAGAAGGGGAAAGACACACAGACAGAGGGAGGGAGAAGGGGAAAGACACACAGACAGAGGGAGGGAGGAGACACACAGACAGAGGGAGGGAGAAGGAGACACACAGACAGAGAGAGGGAGAAGGGGAAAGACACACAGACAGAGGGAGGAGAAGGGAAAGACACAGACAGAGGGAGGAGAAGGGGAAAGACACACACAGACAGAGGGAGGGAGAAGGGAAAGACACAGACAGAGGGAGGGAGAAGGGAAGACACACAGACAGAGGGAGGGGAGGACACACAGACAGAGGGAGGGAGAAGGAGACACACAGACAGAGGGAGGGAGAAGGGGAAAGACACACAGACAGAGGGAGGGAGAAGGGGAAAGACACACAGACAGAGGGAGGGAGAAGGGGAAAGACACACAGACAGAGGGAGGGAGAAGGAGACACACAGACAGAGGGAGGGAGAAGGAGACACACAGACAGAGGGAGGGAGAAGGAGACACACAGACAGAGGGAGGGAGAAGGAGACACACACAGAGGAGGGAGAAGGGAAAGACACACAGACAGAGGGAGGGAGAAGGGAAGACACAGACAGAGGGAGGAAGGGGAAAGACACACAGACAGAGGGAGGGAGATTGAAAGACACAGACAGAGGGAGGGAGAAGGGAGACACACAGACAGAGGGAGGGAGAAGGAGACACACAGACAGAGGGAGGGAGAAGGAGAAACACACACAGAGGGAGGGAGGACGATAGAGAAACACAGACAGAGGGAGGGAGAAGGAGACACAGACAGAGGGAGGGAGAAGGAGACACACAGACAGAGGGAGGGAGAAGGAGACACACAGACAGAGGGAGGGAGAAGGGGAAAGACACACAGACAGAGGGAGGGAGAAGGGGAAAGACACACAGACAGAAGGAAGGAGGAGACACACAGACAGAGGGAGGGAGAAGGAGACACACAGACAGAGGGAGAAGGAGACACACAGACAGAGGGAGGGAGAAGGAGACACACAGACAGAGGGAGGGAGAAGGGGAAAGACACAGACAGAGGGAGGGAGAAGGAGACACACAGACAGAGGGAGGGAGAAGGGGAAAGACACACAGACAGAGGGAGGGAGAAGGAGACACACAGACAGAGGGAGGGAGAAGGGGAAAGACACACAGACAGAGGGAGGGAGAAGGGGAAAGACACACAGACAGAGGGAGGGAGAAGGAGACACACAGACAGAGGGAGGGAGAAGGGGAAAGACACACAGACAGAGGGAGGGAGAAGGAGACACACAGACAGAGGGAGGGAGAAGGAGACACACAGACAGAGGGAGGGAGAAGGGGAAAGACACACAGACAGAGGGAGGGAGAAGGGGAAAGACACACAGACAGAGGGAGGGAGAAGGAGACACACAGACAGACAGAGGGAGGGAGAAGGAGACACACAGACAGAGGGAGGGAGAAGGAGACACACAGACAGTGGGGAGGGAGAAGGGAAAGACACAGAGGGAGGGAGAAGGAGACAGACAGACAGACAGAGGGAGGGAGAAGGAGACACACAGACAGAGGGAGGGAGAAGGAGACACACAGACAGAGGGAGGGAGGAGACACACAGACAGAGGGAGGGAGAAGGGGAAAGACACACAGACAGAGGGAGGGAGAAGGAGACAGACAGACAGACAGAGGGAGGGAGAAGGAGACAGACAGACAGACAGAGGGAGGGAGAAGGAGACAGACAGACAGACAGAGGGAGGGAGAAGGAGACAGACAGACAGACAGAGGGAGGGAGAAGGAGACAGACAGACAGACAGAGGGAAGGAGAAGGGAACAGACAGACAGACAGAGGGAGGGAGAAGGAGACAGACAGACAGACAGAGGGAGGGAGAAGGGGACAGACAGACAGACAGAGGGAGGGAGAAGGGGACAGACAGACAGACAGAGGGACGGAGGAGACAGACAGACAGACAGAGGGAGGGAAAGGAGACAGACAGACAGACAGAGGAAGGGAGAAGGAGACAGACAGACAGACAGAGGGAGGGAGAAGGAGACAGACAGACAGACAGAGGGAGGGAGAAGGGGACAGACAGACTGTTGGTGGTAGCGAGTGTTCTAAGTGCTAATCGGTTCACGGATAGAGAAAGTCATATCCCCCAGGGTTACTTTATTAGACAAAACTTACACAGCTCATCACGACAAGGACAACACATAGGATAGGTGTTTGTTTGTGTATGCGTTTGTGTGAATGTTGTTTGTGTAGGTTAACATTTAAGTGTTGGTGTATGTGTGGAACAATGTGTAACGGTGGACAACAAGAGAACGTGGACGGACAGTCAAAGGTAAACGAATACAAGGAAAGTTAACGATGAAGACGCGACAAGACAGACTGACAGACACAGTGACGATGGACATTACATGAAAACACTGAGAATCTTAGTCTCTCTTTGCAGCGCCCCATTTTCTTGTCACTGAGGGGAAGGAACACGGAATTTGAGCGGTGACTGCTACAGATTACTCCCCCCCCAGTGACGAGGAAGGAGGAAAAAATCTCCTGGTGGTGCTGGGGCGCTGTGGCAGACGGTGATGTTGCGATGAGTAGCGTTGTGTAGAGTTGTGTCGAGATGCGCGGTAAGTTGCGCTGAGAAGTTGCGTTGAGGTGCGCGGTAAGTTGCGCTGAGTAGTTGCGTTGAGTCAGCTACGGTGAGCTGAGCGAGAAGTGACAACAGCTACAGTAAGTCGAGCTGGAGCAGTGACAACAGCTACAGTAAGTCGCGCCGGGGCGAGTAGTGCAGGGACAACAGCTACGGTGAGTCTAGCTGGAGTTAGTGCAGTGACAACAGCTACAGTAAGTCGAGCTGGGGCGAGTAGTGCAGTGACAACAGCTACAGTAAGTCGAGCTGGAGTTAGTGCAGTGACAACAGCTACAGTAAGTCGAGCTGGGGCGAGTAGTGCAGTGACAACAGCTACGGTGAGTCGAGCTGGAGTGAGTAATGCAGTGACAACAGCTACGGTGAGTCGAGCTGGAGTGAGTAATGCGGTGACAACAGCTACGGTGAGTCGAGCTGGAGGAGTAATGCGGTGACAACAGCTACGGTGAGTCGAGCTGGAGTGAGTAATGCAGTGACAACAGCTACGGTGAGTCGAGCTGGAGTGAGTAATGCGGTGACAACAGCTACGGTGAGTCGAGCTGGAGTGAGTAATGCGGTGACAACAGCTACGGTGAGTCGAGCTGGAGTGAGTAATGCAGTGACAACAGCTACGGTGAGTCGAGCTGGAGTGAGTAATGCGGTGACAACAGCTACGGTGAGTCGAGCTGGAGGAGTAATGCGGTGACAACAGCTACGGTGAGTCGAGCTGGAGTGAGTAATGGGGTGACAACAGCTACGGTGAGTCGAGCTGGAGTGAGTAATGCGGTGACAACAGCTACGGTGAATCGAGCTGGAGTGAGTAATGCGGTGACAACAGCTACGGTGAGTCGAGCTGGAGTGAGTAATGCGGTGACAACAGCTACGGTGAGTCGAGCTGGAGTGAGTAATGCAGTGACAACAGCTACGGTGAGTCGAGCTGGAGTGAGTAATGCGGTGACAACAGCTACGGTGAGTCGAGCTGAAGTGAGTAGCGCGTAGGAGACAGCTACGGTGAGTCGAGCTGAGATGAGTAGCGCAGTGAGGACAGCTACGGTAAGTCGAGCTGAAGTGTTGAGCAGCGATGAGTTGAGCAGCGAGGGGTTGAGCAGCGAGGAGTTGAGCAGCGAGGAGTTGAGCAGCGTGAGGTGGGCTGCATGAGGTGGGCTGCGTAAGGTGGGCTGCGTAAGGTGGGCTGCGGTGAGTTGAGTGGTTGGCTGTTTAATAGATCCTGGAAGGCTTGAACTGCACTCCGAATCGCGAACCACGTAGACGGGTCCTGAGCAGAAGAGTGGTGCTCTGAAGGACACCGCCGTAGTAGAGGAAGAGTTGCATGTCGTCGTCAGGTATGGTGAAGTCGAGCGGCGTGGAGATGGGCAATAGGCACTGGCGTAAACGCGCCGGGGGCCACGGCAGTCAGAGTGCGTCGAGGGAACTGCGTGTGAAGGCGCTAGCTGACAGCGTGTCAGGGGCCTCGGCAGTCGGTGAGAGTAGAAAGACTGCGTGTATTAAAGGCGCCAGCTGCCAGCGTGTCACGGGCCTCGGCAGTCCGTGAGGGCGTCGAATGACTGCGTGGTAGGGCGCTAGATGCCAGCGTGCCAGGGACCACAGCCGGTTGAGAATTGAGGGGCGCAAGCATATGCCAGGAGCCGCGGCAGTCGTGAGTGCGTCGAACGACTGCGTGGGAAGGCGCTAGATGCCAGCGAGCCGGGGGCCACAGCGAGTTGAAAAGTTAGGGGCGCTAGCATGTGCCAGGAGCCGCGGCAGTCCGTGAGAGTAAAACGAACTGCGTGTACTGTAGGCGCTGGCACGTGCCAGGGGCCTCTGTGGCTCGGGGAGTGAACCAGTGTTCAAAAAGGCACTGTAACACAACACTGTACGCTTAGTGGGTAACACTGTGACACTAACTGTTGCTGGGGACGTGCTGCACTGAACTGTTGCTGGGGACGTGCTGCACTGAACTGTTGCTGGACACACTGCACTGTACACAAGGATCCACAAGTGTAGGATAATCCAAGACGGCGGTGGTAGATCCAGGAGGCGGTGGTTAATCCAGAGGGCAGCTAGTAATCCCAGTGGGGTGTCACACTGTGTTTGGTGTGTACACTGAGTCTGCGGTGTGTGGTGGCGTACACTGTCTGTATGGCGTGTACAATGAGTCTGTGTGTGTACACTGAGTGTGGCACTGTGTGTCTCAGTAATATGTCGCACTGTGTTTGAGTGTTCACTGAGTCTGTGTAGTGTGTCACACGATGTGCGTGTCTCAGTCGCCGGACCAGCAGAAAGCAGGGAGGAGGAAGGGTGGGGTGGGTGGGTGAGCGGGAGAAGCACCATGGGGCACAAAGAGGCCTGAAGGGCGCTGAAGATGCCTGGAGGAGGCGCACACAGGGAGCCTAGAAGAGGCGCACAGAGGGAGCCTGGAAGAGGCGCACAGAGGGAGCCTGGAAGAGGCGCACAGAGGGAGCCTGGAAGAGGCGCACAGAGGGTGCCTGGAAGAGGCGCACAGAGGGTGCCTGGAAGAGGCGCACAGAGGGTGCCTGGGGAAGGCACAGAGGGTGCCTGGGGAAGGCGCAGAAGGCGCCTAGGGGAGGGCGGGGGAAAACCCTGAAGGTGGCAACTACGCCTATGGCGTAATGTTTCTCCCGACCTGAGTGCTCAGCCCCACGAACACCCAATGGAGGTGAGGATTTTGCCCCAGGAGAGGGCGGACGAATGGACAAGTTACCCTGCCCAGGTCCTCCACTTAGGAGAGAGTGCCTTAAAATGGCACTGGCTATAAGACACCTTGAACCATAGCAACACTCCGGGGTCACCAATTGTTGGTGGTAGCGAGTGTTCTAAGTGCTAATCGGTTCACGGATAGAGAAAGTCATATCCGCCAGGGTTACTTTATTAGACAAAACTTACACAGCTCATCACGACAAGGACAACACATAGGATAGGTGTTTGTTTGTGTATGCGTTTGTGTGAATGTTGTTTGTGTAGGTTAACATTTAAGTGTTGGTGTATGTGTGGAACAATGTGTAACGGTGGACAACAAGAGAACGTGGACGGACAGTCAAAGGTAAACGAATACAAGGAAAGTTAACGATGAAGACGCGACAAGACAGACTGACAGACACAGTGACGATGGACATTACATGAAAACACTGAGAATCTTAGTCTCTTTGCAGCGCCCCATTTTCTTGTCACTGAGGGGAAGGAACACGGAATTTGAGCGGTGACTGCTACAGATTACTCCCCCCCAGTGACGAGGAAGGAGGAACGAAATCTTCCCTGGTGCTGGGGCGCTGTGGCAGACGGTGATGCGTTGCGATGAGTAGCGTTGAGGTGCGCGGTAAGTTGCGCCGAGTAGAGTTGCGTTGAGGTGCGCGGTAAGTTGCGCTGAGTAGAGTTGCGTTGAGTAGTTCAGCTACGGTGAGTCGAGCTGGGGCGAGTAGTGCAGTGACAACAGCTACAGTAAGTCGAGCTGGAGTTAGTGCAGTGACAACAGCTACGGTGAGTCGAGCTGGGGCGAGTAGTGCAGTGACAACAGCTACAGTAAGTCGAGCTGGAGTTAGTGCAGTGACAACAGCTACAGTAAGTCGAGCTGGAGTGAGTAGTGCAGTGACAACAGCTACGGTGAGTCGAGCTGGAGTGAGTAATGCAGTGACAACAGCTACGGTGAGTCGAGCTGGAGTAATGCGGTGACAACAGCTACGGTGAGTCGAGCTGGAGGTAGTAATGCAGTGACAACAGATACGGTGAGTCGAGCTGGATTGAGTAATGCGGTGACAACAGCTAAGGTGAGTCTAGCTGTAGTAATTAATGCAGTGACAACAGCTACGGTGAGTCGAGCTGGAGTGAGTAATGCGGTGACAACAGCTACGGTGAGTCGAGCTGAAGTGAGTAGCGCGTAGGAGACAGCTACGGTGAGTCGAGCTGAGATGAGTAGCGCAGTGAGGACAGCTACGGTAAGTCGAGCTGAAGTGTTGAGCAGCGATGAGTTGAGCAGCGAGGGGTTGAGCAGCGAGGAGTTGAGCAGCGTGAGGTGGGCTGCATGAGGTGGGCTGCGTAAGGTGGGCTGCGTAAGGTGGGCTGCGGTGAGTTGAGTGGTTGGCTGTTTAATAGATCCTGGAAGGCTTGAATCCGCACTCCCGAATCGCGAACCACGTAGACGGGTCCTGAGCAGAAGAGTGGTGCTCTGAAGGACACCGCCGTAGTAGAGGAAGAGTTGCATGTCGTCGTCAGGTATGGTGAAGTTAAGTGGCGTCGAGATGGGCAAAAGGCACTGGCGTAAACGCGCCGGGGGCCACGGCAGTCATAGAGTGCGTCGAGGGAACTGCGTGTGAAGGCGCTAGCTGACAGCGTGTCAGGGGCCTCGGCAGTCGGTGAGAGTAGAAAGACTGCGTGTATTAAAGGCGCCAGCTGCCAGCGTGTCACGGGCCTCGGCAGTCCGTGAGGGCGTCGAATGACTGCGTGGTAGGGCGCTAGATGCCAGCGTGCCAGGGACCACAGCCGGTTGAGAATTGAGGGGCGCAAGCATATGCCAGGAGCCGCGGCAGTCGTGAGTGCGTCGAACGACTGCGTGGGAAGGCGCTAGATGCCAGCGAGCCGGGGGCCACAGCGAGTTGAAAAGTTAGGGGCGCTAGCATGTGCCAGGAGCCGCGGCAGTCCGTGAGAGTAAAACGAACTGCGTGTACTGTAGGCGCTGGCACGTGCCAGGGGCCTCTGTGGCTCGGGGAGTGAACCAGTGTTCAAAAAGGCACTGTAACACAACACTGTACGCTTAGTGGGTAACACTGTGACACTAACTGTTGCTGGGGACGTGCTGCACTGAACTGTTGCTGGGGACGTGCTGCACTGAACTGTTGCTGGACACACTGCACTGTACACAAGGATCCACAAGTGTAGGATAATCCAAGACGGCGGTGGTAGATCCAGGAGGCGGTGGTTAATCCAGAGGGCAGCTAGTAATCCCAGTGGGGTGTCACACTGTGTTTGCGTGTACACTGAGTCTGCGGTGTGTGGTGGCGTATACACTGTCTGTATGGCGTGTACAATGAGTCTGTGTGTGGCGTGTACACTGAGTGTGTGGCACTGTGTGTCTCAGTAATATGTCGCACTGTGTTTGAGTGTTCACTGAGTCTGTGTAGTGTGTCACACGATGTGCGTGTCTCAGTCGCCGGACCAGCAGAAAAGCAGGGAGGAGGAAGGGTGGGGGTGGGTGGGTGAGCGCCGGGAGAAGCACCATGGGGCACAAAAGATGCCTGAAGGGCGCTGAAGATGCCTGGAGGAGGCGCACACAGGGAGCCTAGAAGAGGCGCACAGAGGGAGCCTGGAAGAGGCGCACAGAGGGAGCCTGGAAGAGGCGCACAGAGGGAGCCTGGAAGAGGCGCACAGAGGGTGCCTGGAAGAGGCGCACAGAGGGTGCCTGGAAGAGGCGCACGGAGGGTGCCTGGGGAAGGCACAGAGGGTGCCTGGGGAAGGCGCAGAAGGCGCCTACGGGAGGGCGGGGGAAAACCCTGAAGGTGGCAACTACGCCTATGGCGTAATGTTTCTCCCGACCTGAGTGCTCAGCCCCACGAACCCCGAATGGAGGTGAGGATTTTTGCCCCAGGAGAGGGCGGACGAATGGACAAGTTACCCTGCCCAGGTCCTCCACTCTAGGAGAGAGTGCCCTTAAAACGGCACCGGCTATAAGCCACCTTGAACCATAGCAACACTCCGGGGTCACCAATTGTTGGTGGTAGCGAGTGTTCTAAGTGTTGTAACCCGTAATCCGGGTCACACAGGGGAGACGACACACTGTACTAGTGACACTTGACTTAAAATTCTAGTACTTTAGGAGTATTTAAAGGAGTTCGTAAATGGGGTGATGAAACGGTGTCGCCTTTCTTATATGTATTTTATTCTACCTTAATACTACTTAATATTACAGAGGGTAAAAATATTGTTTAAACCAGCGACTGGCTTACTAGACTCAATGAGTCTTCAGGTTTTCTTTCACTATTGGTTACTGACGTTAACACTGGTATAATATTGAGTAAAAACTCACACAATAAAGTATCATAGAAATATAATCCTAAGTAAAACTAAGATAATAGAACACAATAGATATGTTAGATACGCTTTCCTCTATGGTAATTCTTCACTCCATACTCACAGTAGCAACGATGAATGTTCTACCCATGTTGTCTAGGGAAGGACAACTGAGTGTCCAGCAACGAACAGAGTGCTGGTTAATCTGAGGTCAAGCCTGGAGAAAATGCTTCTTATATAGGCAGACATCGCGAGGGTAATACGTCAGGCGTGTGAGTCATACATCAAACTCACACCGAGCTCATACAATAATCTACCTAACCGACATGCTTAATTCACGCGGTGACGCAGCTTTGTTTTCATAACATTTTGTTCCGCGGCTGATCGTGTTTTTGGCCGCGGTGATTGTGTTTTGGCTTAGAGAGATAAGCGGGTGCGTTAATGGGCAATTACAATTGTGTATAGGTTGGTAAATGAACAGTGGGGACAATCATGTGTTGGAGTCCGTGTTGTGTTTTAGCGGTCGATACCGCTGTTGTCATCGGAAAATATTGCCGGTGAAGATGATGATGACACGAGTGGTGTCGCGGCTCGCGGGGCACCACATACCCCCCCCGTTAAAATCACGCCACGTCCTCGTGGCACAAAGCGTTCCGCCCGGCGGACGACCATGGAGGGCCCAGACGGGGATGGCGGGATCGTGGGGGAGGAGTCCTGCGAGAGACGGGACCTGAAGAGACAGAAGAAGGCCACCCCACCGGCGATGAAGACGACGCCGAGGAGGAGCAGCCACCCCCACCAAGGGAGGAAGGGGTCGAAGGCGGGGACCGGAGAGACGGATTCCTGAGCGCGTGAAGTGCTGGAGGAGGTCCAGCGGGGGCCAGAGACGACCCGGGCGACGGCGGCGGGAGGGAAGGGCCAAGGGAGTCTTGGCCAGGAGCGATGAGACCACGTCACGTCCGATGTGGAAGGGGCGCGATGAACCGTCAGCGGGCGTCACCGTCCATAGTAGCAGAGGCAGGGAGGCTGAAGGCGTCGGAGTGGGCACTACAGCCCATACCGAGGCTGAGGAGACCCGTCCCGTTGATGGTCTGCCTGTATTTGGAGACCGGGCTGTCCGGGCAGACCATGGTGACCACCTGGGGAGTATCGGTAGAAGACCCAGCCTGCAGGAGACGGGATGAAGACTGGGGAAGACTCTGAGGAGAGACTTAGAACACAGCGAGAGGGCGTCTGGGCGATCGAGAAAGAGAGCGATCTCGCAGCGCTGGACAGAAGTCGAGTAGACAGGGGCGACAGGGGGACATACATAGAGCAGGTGGTGTTTAGTACAGCGGTCCAAGGAGTCCAAGAGCATATAGTGAGTGCGGTCTTCAGAAACCGCAAGGTGGAAAGCGTGTCGGTGTGCAGAAAATATGGCGTGCCATCAAGATGAAAAGGCAACGCGTCCATTTTAAACACATCGAACACGTCAGAGGGATCCCTTTCATGGGGATTTGTAAGAAGTGAAGGGTTCCTGAGGAAAGCGTACCTTTAGAAATAACCCTAGAGACATCTCTATACAATGCTAAATATTCATGTGCTGCAGGGAAAAGTAAGCCTGGGTAATGGAGTGACGCATTGCTGAGCACACGAAATAGTACATCATTTGGAAGGAGGAGAGGGAAACCTGCGTTTGGGACAGCTGCTGAAGGCCAAGCTTGAGATTCAGAGTATCATGATTTAGGTCACTAAGTGCCAACTGAATGAGAAGGATAGTCTCCAAAATACGCATTTCCTTCAATTTGCAAGGTTTTTAGTGATAACTGACGGATAATAGCTGAGGCCAAAGCCGAGGCGGACTCTAGACGGGAGATGGCAGAATGAACATGACGGAGGTCCCGAACTGTGGCGTTGAGGACTTCCTGATGGAGGTTGTTGACGTCTCTCTTCTGTGGACAGAGTGTAGAGCTGGGAGAGCTTCCCGTGTATCACATCGATTTGGGCCTGAGTGGCCGTACCGAAAAGGAGGTTTGCTACCGAGCCAAGGAAATCCACGGCTCCTCGCTTCTGGCGAGTCCGAAACGGGCTTCCATCTCTACCACTCATAGCCGACAGAAAGCTGTTAAGATCTTTGAATAACTTCTCAAACTCAATGTGAAAAGAGTCTAGAGTGCGCCTGAGCAGACCAACAGTGGGGAACGATTGATTCATATGTTCAATCGACCATGAAACTTCCGCTGTTAGATTTGCCACGTTGATGAGAGGACGTTGATGTCGTCCGTCTTGATGACGACGGGGACAACATAGTACCGTCCTGTCAACAGCATCTTAAAGACTGGGGAGAAGACGAGGCCGGACGAATGGGTTGCTCCTGGAGGATCAAGGGAAGACAAGGAGAGGGCAACACCCAGGAACTGTAATTATAGGGGGCATCAGTTCGTTGGTCGTTGGCGATACTCAAGAGGGCGGTCCATCACATTGGGGAGAGAAGGGGGTACCGTATTGGAGCGTAATGAGCGACTGACACAGGGCTCTGAAGGAGCTGAGGGAACCAATGAGGGGACCTCTGAAGCATCTGAGGAGACAGGAGCCGGTGAGGAGAGCTCGGAAGGAGCTGGAAAGGACAATGGCAGCGGCTCCTCGGGGGAATAAGTCATGGGGAGTGGGTCCACTTCTACTACGTGATCAGGGAGAGGGTATGCACGCCTGACATTAGGAGAGTCATGGAAGCCAAGAGAGTCCTCGTGAACGACCTGAACATTATTTGTGTGAACTGTCTTGATCTTACCACCTCTAACATGACGCAGTCGTAAGACTACAGGGCTTATTTTTCTAGCACACTAAAAGGTCCATTGAACAAGGGCTGGAGCTTTGGTTCGCCGTTTGTACATACATGCCTTAAGTAGACCCGATCTCATACTACCACCTGTTTGGGTTTGGATTTCCTAAACATTCTTTCTGACTCCTGCCATCCTATATCTATATTGGTCTGACATAGTTTATAGGTCCGCTGCGCGACACTAGAAGTAAATGCTTTATAGCTGTCAACATTATAACAAGGTTGGAGTTTATTCTCAAGCACTTCAAAAGGAACATTTGGGTCCCGAGAGAAAAGCAAGAAAAATGGTGAATCTTTCAGAACACGGTGGTAGGCAGTGTTGTAGGCGTGTGTTGCAACCGGAAGCATTTGGTCCCAGATACCGCGATTGTCCTCGCACAAAGTTCTCAAGATATTTATTAAGGTGCCATTAGGCCTTTCTATCACACCGTTTGCAGACGGGTGATAAGGAGTTGTCCTTAGATGATCAGAGTCAACTCTCGTAAGAGAGTGTTGACGAACTCCTTTCCTTGATCCGTGACTAGAATCGGCGGGATGCTGTGTACACAGACTACGTTCTTGTAGAACGCAGCTGCCACTTCCTTGGCTGCCTTCGTACGAAGGGGGGTTGCTACCAAGAAGCGTGACAGGACGTCTATCACTGTCAGTACATACCTATAGCCTTCGTCTGAAACAGACAAAGGTCCGACAATATCCATATGGACTCTGTCAAACGGTTGGCCAACCTCTGGATACCTCATAAGTGGAGCTGGCGGGGATCCCCTCTTCTTAAACCGACAACAGACAGGACAAGATCTGACATATTGCTCCACGTCCGCCTTCATTCCCGGCCAGTACGCAAACTTGCGACAGCGTGCCAACGTAACCTTAGTGCCTCCATGCCCTGCAGGTAGCATGGAATGCGCCAAAGCTAACGCGTTAGGAATGTAGCTTGGTGGAACGATAACCAGTCGTTTCTGCTTGTTGTATACATCGCAAACATCGCGGTAGAGAATGCCGTTCTACACACTTCACTAAGAGGCAGTTTTTTGAAGTGCCTCTTAGCTGCATTTAACGTTACATTGCTCCTCTCTGCAACCTTTGTCTCATCTCTCTCATGTACGTTACCACCGGTGGTTTGTTCAAAAGCATGCTTCAATTCTCTCAGTTCAGGATCGCGATCCTGGTGCTCCATGAGTCCAGCAAGACTCAAAGTGATAAACTTATCCTGTTTGTCATGTCCCTCCGGAGAGGCGACAGACATGTCCTGTCCACCCGTAAGGGTGACAGACATAATTCGAGCATCCAATTCGCCTTCTATCACGTCACTCTCCTGATTCCTAATCCTTGACAAAAAATCTGCTACCATGTTGCTGGAGCCTGGGAGATAATCAATACTAAAGTCAAATTCTCCTAGAAGTGTCTGCCAGCGTGCAATCCTGCTGCTAGGTACTGTGCTTTTTAACAGCCAGGTCAGTGGTCTATGGTCCGACAGGATGTATCCTATAACCCAAGATAAGGGTCGATTAGTACTGAGGCCATAGATGACTGCTAAAGCTTCTCTCTACCGCTGAGTAGTTACGTTCTGCTCCATTCAGGGTTCTACTAAAATATGCTATGGGACGTAAATTACCATTTTCATCCTTTTGTTGCAACACACCACCTATTGCCTTATCTGACGCATCTGTGGTGAGATTGAAGGGCTTCCGGAAATCCGGAAAGGCTAAAACAATGTCAGTCGTTAGACTGTTCTTTAGTGTGCTAAATGCATGCAATGCCTCTTCATTCCACTCCAGATGTGTCTTATCATTCTTGGTTACTTTCCTCCCTTTGAGTAAATTATTAAGTGGGGATGCTATCTTGGCAAAGTCTTTAATGAATTTCCTATAAAGTTAACCAATCCCAGGAAACCTTGAAGTTCTTTGACTGTTTTCGGAGGAGTGAGTTGTTGCACCGCCTGTACCTTTGAGGGCTGAGGCTTCAAGCCAGAAGCACTAACAATGTGACCCAGATAATCTACTTGCTCTTTGAAAAGGAACACTTATCTAGTCTTAAGGACAGGTGAGCCTTCTGCAGTCTGTCCAAGACGGCATGGAGGTTCTTAGGTGATGGTCCATGTCTTTCCCTTGTACTATCAAATCATCAAGGTATACATGTACAATTCTTCCTGTCAGACCTATGAGAACTTGATTCATGATCCGTTGATAGGCTGCAGGTGCTGTTTTTAATCCAAAGGGACTGTAGTGAATTCATAGAGGCCATAAGGTGTCGTGAAGGCTGTCAAGTGTTTAGATTCCTCTGCCAATGGGACTTGGTGGTAGCCCTGGCGCAAATCAAGGAGGTGAATACTTTACTTTCCCTAACTGTTGCAAAATGAGGTTAATGTTAGGGAGTGGATGTTTGTCATCAATCAATTCATCGTTCAGAGCGCGGAAGTCGAGACAAAGTCTGACTCCACCATCCTTTTAGCAACAGGGACTAGAGGTGCGCTGTAGGGTGACGCACTAGGGCGTATAATACCCTGGGCCTCAAGGTCCTTGAGCTGAATCTCTATTTCTTTATGATATTTTACTGGTATTGGGTATGGCTTTTATATATAGGCTTGTCATTTTTAGCCTTAAAGTGTGAACATAATAGGGGTAATAGTGAGTGGCTCGTTTTTTAGAGCAAACACATCAGGATACTTGCGGGTTAAGCCCTTCAGACAGCAATTTTCCCGTTGTGAGGGTAAAAATAGCTCGTCTATCAGCTTATCGAGTACCATCTGCTTACTTGACTGGGTGACAGGCGGCTTTGTAGCTGTTTTTGTGACAGCCGCTACACATTCATTAGTCGATGATTGATAGTATTCTGAGTGACAAGAATAAATGTGTCCCATCACTTCACCTGTTGGCATCTCAATAGTTTCTTCAGTTGGGTTAGCATAGGGAATGATGAATTTACCTTTGGTTTGTTTGACGTTAGGAGTTAAGGTTACTAACCCGGGAAATAAAAATGAAGAAGGGATATCATTGGACCTTGGGAGAAATAAGGCTTGCTGGGCTCTGCCAATCTCTGCCTCCAGAGTGACATACCCTGCCGTGCCTGGGAGCAAGGACGCCACGTTAATAGCGTATGCTTTCACTGGTACTTCCTCCATCTCGTCTAAAGTAGGTTTATGATCTTCTGGGTACGGGCTCATATCGTCCGCAGCCAGGAATGTACTTCCACTGGGTAGGCGCCCACCATTACACTAAACTGCCCAGGTGTGTCCAGCGGTGCAGCTACCACATTTTGTCTCCACATAAATTCTAGGCCCAACAAAACTGCTGTTGGTAACACTATACCTTGTGATATTACTACAAACTTTTCTATAATTTCTCCGTGCCCAAAGTCTACTACTACTTCGGCTATTCCTTTATTAGGGATTGGAGTCCGATCTACCCCTTGTATGGAGAGAGGTTCTGTAACTATCATCTTCCCGCCTACCTTCCTAAATAAATCTTCTTCTATTAGGGACGCTCCTGCTCCTGTGTCTAGCATTGCGTAAACCATCTCCTTTGGTGCATTAGAGCCTACGCACAATCTCAACGTGAGGGCGTTGGTAGGGCCGTGGACTGCCGCAGCTACTCTGGGGTCGTTTTTTTTTTGTTCTTCTCGTGGTCAGGGTTGACCCAGGAGCTACGGGGTGAGGGACCGGCCGTGTACTCCGGGCGCCAGGCAGCGCAAGGCGAGACAGGCTGACGCCTGTTTCGAGTGGGCTGGTACTGAGGGTACCGAGAGCCCGTTGGTGGGTGGTAGGCACCCCTATACTGCCTTCCATATGTGCAATCGCGAGCCATGTGTCCTACATACCCACAAGCATAACATGTAGGTGGCGTGGGCGCGTTCCCATATGGGCGTGTAGGTGGCGCGGCGTGCCGTCCTCCCTTTGGGGTATCGGGTAACGTGACTGGCCTGGAGGGCGTGGAGGACGGGCTTGTGAGACATGTTTGGGTCCGGATGCCTGGGTGGAACAGACGTTCAGCACTTTTATTTCTTTGGCGATATCGGCATCGGATAGCTTCGACTCTGGATAAGCTTTAATATACTCATACCCTTTCTTTAATACCTTCTGTGGGTCCCCCTTTTCTTCCTCCGTTAAGATGAGTAAGAGGGCCGGAGGGAAAGCCTCTCTGAGCCGTAAAGCGGTTATCTCAGTTAGGAAACTGGCATTGTCAGGCTTGAGAGCGATCAACTCGTCTCTCAATGTCTCCAGGCGGATGAGGAAGGTGCGGATGTTTTCTCCTGTCCGCCGTTTTGCCTCTCCCAATTCTTTCTGGAGGACCGAAAAGGTCCTTACTGTGGGAAACACACGTAGGAAGTCTTCCTTTACTTTTTCCCAATCCTGTCCACATCTAGTGATACAACCGAGGAGATGATCGCGCGCTGCTCCCAGGGCATATTGTTTGGCTAACTCAATCTTTCCGGTAGTGTCCCAATTTGCCTGTGTCCGGCTTTCAATATCCTCTATCCATTTCTTTGCTAGCTTATGGCATGGGAGGTTTGGTGCTTTGCTACTTTTTTCTTCTCCACCACAAAAATATAAGAGTCCCTGCACTCTACTAAAATCATTCAAGGTATGACGGCTAAGTAGCGTGACAAGATCATCATGGGCAAGGGTGATCGATTTTCCATCTTCTTTTTGGGGAGGGTTCTTGCCTTCGTCTGGCATTTTAACTCTAAAGTCTTATTCCCGTAATTCCAAGAATAACTGTCTTCTCCCTCGCTTTCGGATGTGGACATACACCAGTACAATACCAATATAAACCAATATAAATCGCAAGTTTCACCACAAGTTTCACCACATGTTTCACCACAAGTTTCACCACATGTTTCACCACATGTTTCACCACAAGTTTCACCACATGTTTCACCACCCCACACCTGACACCAATGTTGTAACCCGTAATCCGGGTCACACAGGGGAGACGACACACTGTTTGTACTAGTGACACTTGACTTAAAATTCTAGTACTTTAGGAGTATTTAAAGGAGTTCGTAAATGGGGTGATGAAACGGTGTCGCCTTTCTTATATGTATTTTATTCTACCTTAATACTACTTAATATTACAGAGGGTAAAAATATTGTTTAAACCAGCGACTGGCTTACTAGACTCAATGAGTCTTCAGGTTTTCTTTCACTATTGGTTACTGACGTTAACACTGGTATAATATTGAGTAAAAACTCACACAATAAAGTATCATAGAAATATAATCCTAAGTAAAACTAAGATAATAGAACACAATAGATATGTTAGATACGCTTTCCTCTATGGTAATTCTTCACTCCATACTCACAGTAGCAACGATGAATGTTCTACCCATGTTGTCTAGGGAAGGACAACTGAGTGTCCAGCAACGAACAGAGTGCTGGTTAATCTGAGGTCAAGCCTGGAGAAAATGCTTCTTATATAGGCAGACATCGCGAGGGTAATACGTCAGGCGTGTGAGTCATACATCAAACTCACACCGAGCTCATACAATAATCTACCTAACCGACATGCTTAATTCACGCGGTGACGCAGCTTTGTTTTCATAACATTTTGTTCCGCGGCTGATCGTGTTTTGGCCGCGGTGATTGTGTTTTGGCTTAGAGAGATAAGCGGGTGCGTTAATGGGCAATTACAATTGTGTATAGGTTGGTAAATGAACAGTGGGGACAATCATGTGTTGGAGTCCGTGTTGTGTTTTAGCGGTCGATACCGCTGTTGTCATCGGAAAATATTGCCGGTGAAGATGATGATGACACGAGTGGTGTCGCGGCTCGCGGGGCACCACATAAGTGCTAATCGGTTCACGGATAGAGAAAGTCATATCCGCCAGGGTTACTTTATTAGACAAAACTTACACAGCTCATCACGACAAGGACAACACATAGGATAGGTGTTTGTTTGTGTATGCGTTTGTGTGAATGTTGTTTGTGTAGGTTAACATTTAAGTGTTGGTGTATGTGTGGAACAATGTGTAACGGTGGACAACAAGAGAACGTGGACGGACAGTCAAAGGTAAACGAATACAAGGAAAGTTAACGATGAAGACGCGACAAGACAGACTGACAGACACAGTGACGATGGACATTACATGAAAACACTGAGAATCTTAGTCTCTCTTTGCAGCGCCCCATTTTCTTGTCACTGAGGGGAAGGAACACGGAATTTGAGCGGTGACTGCTACAAGACAGACAGAGGGAGGGAGAAGGAGACAGACAGACAGACAGAGGGAGGGAGAAGGAGACAGACAGACAGACAGAGGGAGGGAGAAGGAGACAGACAGACAGACAGAGGGAGGGAGAAGGGGACAGACAGACAGACAGAGGGAGGGAGAAGGGGACAGAGACAGACAGAGGGAGGGAGAAGGGGACAGACAGACAGACAGAGGGAGGGAGAAGGGGACAGACAGACAGACAGAGGGAGGGAGAAGGAGACAGACAGAGGGAGGGAGAAGGAGACAGACAGAGGGAGGGAGAAGGAGACAGACAGACAGACAGAGGGAGGGAGAAGGAGACAGACAGACAGACAGAGGGAGGGAGAAGGAGACAGACAGAGGGAGGGAGAAGGAGACAGACAGAGGGAGGGAGAAGGAGACAGACAGAGGGAGGGAGAAGGAGACAGACAGAGGGAGGGAGAAGGAGACAGACAGAGGGAGGGAGAAGGAGACAGACAGAGGGAGGGAGAAGGGGACAGACAGACAGACAGAGGGAGGGAGAAGGGGACAGACAGACAGACAGAGGGAGGGAGAAGGAGACAGACAGACAGACAGAGGGAGGGAGAAGGGGACAGACAGACAGACAGAGGGAGGGAGAAGGGGACAGACAGACAGACAGAGGGAGGGAGAAGGAGACAGACAGACAGACAGAGGGAGGGAGAAGGAGACAGACAGAGGGAGGGAGAAGGAGACAGACAGAGGGAGGGAGAAGGAGACAGACAGAGGGAGGGAGAAGGAGACAGACAGACAGACAGAGGGAGGGAGAAGGAGACAGACAGAGGGAGGGAGAAGGAGACAGTCAGACAGACAGAGGGAGGGAGAAGGAGACAGACAGACAGACAGAGGGAGGGAGAAGGAGACAGACAGACAGACAGAGGGAGGGAGAAAGAGACAGACAGACACACAGAGGGAGGGAGAAGGAGACAGCTATTTTATAGATTCATAAATGGAAAGATTAAACCAAGAGAATCAATTGAAAGACTGAGCGACGGGAATGTGATAATTGATGATACCAAAGGCATGGCGGAGTTCCTAAACAAAAAGTTCCAGCAAGGTTTTACTAAAGAATCAATATTTAATGAGTCACAAGAAAACAATACAAATGTTCATATGGGAGAAGTCACAGTAAATAAAGAGGAGATATATGAGTTGTTGGGGGAGCTGGAAGAGAGGAAATCTGTAGGACCGGATGGAGTCTCAGGGTATATATTGAAAGAATGCAGATATGAGCTGGTTGGACCGATATATGACATCATTAAATGCTCAATAACAACTGGTACAGTGCCTAAGGAGTAGCGGAGGGCCGAAGTGGTCCCTGTATACAAAAGTGGAAGGAAGGAACAACCCCTGAACTACAGACCTGTATCATTGACCAGTGTAGCATGTAAAATATGAGAAAGTGATAAAGAAACAATGGATGCAATTTCTAAAGGAGCAAAATTTAATCACAAGTAAACAGTATGGCTTTAGAAAAGGGCGCTCATGTGTGACAAACTTACTGAGCTTTTACTCAAGAGTGACAGATGAAACACAGGAAAGGGACGGATGGGTTGATTGCGTCTACCTGAAGAAGGCGTTCGACAAAGTTCCACATACAAGAATGTATGGAAACTAGAAAATAAAGGAGGATTGAAAGGGAAAATGAAGAACTGGATGGAAAGCTTCCTAAGGGGAAGAGAGATGAGAACAGTGGTTGAGGACATGAAATCTGAATGGAGAACTGTAGAGTGGAGTGCCTCAGGGATCGGTATTGGCACCAATACTTTTCCTAGTATATATTAATGACATGCCAGAGGGAGTAAATAGTTGTATGAGCCTGTTTGCAGATGATGCAAAGCTGCTAAGACATATAAGAAACAGTAAGGACTGCAAAATTCTGCAAGAAGACCTAAACAAGATTTGGAAGTGGAGTATGGAATGGGAGATGAAATTCAATGTGAAGAAATGTCATGTTATGGAAATGGGAAAAAGTGAAGGAAGACCAAAATGGACACATAAAATGGGAGATGGTGAAACATTAAAGAAAGTACATGAGGAGAGAGACCTGGGAGTAACAATGCAGGATAACAAACAGCCAGAGAGTCATGTTAATCAGATATTCGGTGATGCGTACAACATGGTGAGAAATATAGGAACAGCATTCCACTACATGGTTAAGGATATGATGAAAAAATTAATTACCACTATGATCAGACCAAAGTTGGAATATGCGGAGGCAGTGTGGTCTACCCATAAG
The DNA here is from genome assembly GCF_024679095.1 of Eriocheir sinensis. Lineage (NCBI taxonomy): Eukaryota > Metazoa > Arthropoda > Malacostraca > Decapoda > Varunidae > Eriocheir > Eriocheir sinensis. The sequence continues at coordinate 940,421 of NC_066537.1, forward strand.
AGGAAACACATACAGAAACTAGAAAGAATACAAAGGATGGCAACAAAAATGGTTCCAGAGCTGGAGGGATTGACATACAAGGAAAGACTTAAGGAAATGGACTTACCAACACTAGAACAAAGAAGAGAAAGGGGAGACCTAATACAAATCTATAAATTATTGAGCAAAATGGAAGAAGTAGACAATGAGGAGTTACTGCCAAAACAAGAAATTACCACCAGGAACACAAGAGGACATGGTACAAAACTGAGGAAGGGAAGATGCTTGAGAGACATAAAGAAATATAGCTTCCCGCAAAGAAACTTAGAGGTTTGGAACAGACTAAGTGAGGATGTAGTATTGGCGAGGAGTGTGCAAAGCTTTAAGGAAAAGTTGGATAAATGCAGATACAGAGACGGGACCACACGAGCGTAAAGCCCAGGCCCGGTAAAACTACAACTAGGTAAATACACACACACACACACACACACACACACACACACACACACACACACACACACACACACACACTCCTCCATAGTTCAGTGGTTAAAAGCTCTGCACTACCAGACTTTGTGGCCTGGCAGGCGGAGGTTCGGGCCCCACTCAGGCCAGGATTTTTTCCGCTGACAAGGAGTGGTCATTGTGCCCCCTTGAGCAAGGGTGATGGGGTGTGTGGTGTGTGAAGGTCCCGGCAGTACCCAGAGATCGACTATAATGAGCTTGCTTTTGTCGGGAGGGTGCTTGCTAACGATTTCAAGTCCAACTCGTGATCAGGTCGTGGGTGGGTGAATTACACACACACACACACACACACACACACACACACATATATAAATATATATTAATATATATGTGTGTGTGTGTGTGTGTGATATATATATATATATATATATATATATATATATATATATATATATATATATATATATATATATATATATATATATATATATATATATATATATATATTTGGCCTGGCAGTTTGTCTATAAAGGTGACAAGCCAGGGCTGTACCCAGAGTTGTAAAAGGGGGGGTGAGCCTTTTTCCACTAAGTGAAGAGCAGCAGGGAGTGGGGAGCACAGTGAGCCAAATCGTCTGGGGGTTTCGGGGTTTTGAAAAGTTGACATTTCTGGGTGAATTTTTCTGCGGTTAATCAACTATATAAGGACAATTAATTATGTTATTCAGTGGTACACATATAAATATAAAAAGGAAATCATAAGTTCTCCAGGTGTGCAACAGAAAAGTTCCAGTTTTTCATTTTGACTCTCGGAAAGTGGATCTCAGAAAGCAGATGGGGGACCATCCGACCTCCCCCCCCCCTGGGTACAGCCCTGCAAATCAGTATTATGTTCTCTCTCTACATAATGACAACAGTGGAACAATAACACTCCCTTTTGTTTATGGTGACAAAATATTTTGTTCTTCGTACAGTAACATCAGCGGAACAACAGCACTTTCTTAGCAGCAGAACATTGACACTTTCTTTGCATTGTTTTCTTGGATTTGTTTTCTCTCCATGTGAAATAACAATAACAATAATACTTTTTTCTCTAAGTTGTTTTCTTGCATACATTCCTTCCCTACACAGCAATAACAACACTGAAACACAGTCTTTCTTTCTTTGCATTGCTTTTCCTATTGTTCTGTTTCTCTCTCCATGTGGAGTAACAACAGTAGGTAGCATAAACACTTTCTTTACTGTGAAAAATTAGCACTCTTTCCATGTGTCTATTACTACTATAACAAACAGCAGTATAAATTGGTCACTAATTATACAAACCACTCATTACACGCTCCACATTCATCTCCAATATAACACAGAAGTCCGGACTTTTTAACACATCGGCGCCTCAGTTCGCCTGTTGAAAAGCCTCTTTGAAAGAAGTTGCTGGGTTTTCATGGACTGTTTCATGATGCTGGTGATAGTTTGACACGGCTTCCGCATCTTGGACGGAAAAAACACCCATGAAAACCCAGTCAGTCTTCTCTGTGGCCTTGGGAAACAGTGTTAATGGGAGACAGATATATTTATGGACGGATTTATATGGACCTAAGACACAGGAACTCTCAGCCACATCACTTACATCTATGACAGTCTCCCCTCCCACAACCCAGGACATAAGAGGCACACTGGACCAAGAGATACACACACTAGCCTTCCTAACCAGAGCCACAGAATGGGAGACAGTTGCCATCCTCATCACAGACAAAAATGAAAAATGAAGCAGAACAAAAAAGTCGTGAAAATACAAGATAAAGAGAAGTATATATATGAAAGTAAAACATATCGTCACCCTCATAAAGTAATCGCCTAAGTCATTTTTCAGCGATTTCCAGGTTTTTGTCTACATCAATTTTCTTAACACGTGACGCCCGTTTTTGTATAGTTGCCTTCGTCATTCAGGGTTTGAGTGTTCTAGAATTGGCCTTTTCATTTCTGCCTAAATATTAAGCCAAATGAGATGATGACAGTTCTTTTTCTATTTCCTGTAAAGTAGAAAATAATGACTTAGGCGGTTTGCTTATGAAGGTGACGATATATGCAGTGCCTGAGAATATCTACCTTAAACTCTTGAATGTTGTAACCAAGAGAGCCACGTGAAACTCAACATGATACTGATATGATAGTTTTGGGGGCTGTCTGGGTGTTTCTTCCTGATCCTGACAATACCCAACCCATAAAGAAAACATTACAACCACCATCAATTTCAATTTCACATGGATTTTTTGGTTACAGCATGGCCAATATGATACTGATATGATAGTTTTGGGGGCTGTCTGGGTGTTGCTTCCTGATCCTGACAATACCCAACCCATAAAGAAAACATTACAACCACCATCAGTTTCAATTTCACATGGATTTTTTGGTTACAGCATGGCCAATATGATGCTGATATGATAGTTTTGGGGGCTCTCTGGGCACTTCTTTGAGATTCTAATGATACCCAAAGCACAACAAAACATTACAGTCACCATCAATATGCATTTCACATGGATCTTTTGGCACCTAACAGCATGGCCAATATGATACTGATATGATAGTTTTGGGGGCTCTCTGGGTACTTCTTTGAGATTCTGATGATACCCAAAGCACAACAAAACATTACAGTCACCATCAACATGCATTTCACATGGATCTATTGGTACCTAACAGCATGGCACCTGTGATGAAGCTGGGCAAACTCTCCTACCCTATGGCTCTGGTCCTAGCACAGTCTCCGGCACCATCCTAGACACATATGAACACCACGCCACTGCTCTTCTTCCTCCCACAGAGACACAGATGATGCAGAAGTTTATGTTGGAGACGTGGAGAGATCTGTGTCGAGTGCAGGAAAGTGGAACGCTGCAAGACGAGATATGGCACAAGTTGTTATGTGTGGTTGAAGATGTGGAAAGATTTGGGCAGAGTGAATGGGGGAATGTATAATGTAAGATCTGTATGTAAGGTTAGTGAAGAGAATTATGTGAAGACCTTGCTGCAGAGGCTGTTTAATATGGTTCTGATAGTGTCGGGTTGCTGAGCTTCATGTGAGGAAGACAGCGGTTAGTGAAAAGGTTCGAGTGGAGTGAAGGAAACTGAGCTCTGGAAGACGAGATATAGTACAAGTTCTTTATGGAAGGTCACAACTATGGAAAGGTTTGTGTGGAGTGAAGGAAACTGAGCTCTTAAAGATGAGATATAGTACAAGTTCTTTATGGGAGGTTACAACTATGGAAAGGTTTGTGTGGAGTGAAGGAAACTGAGCTCTGGAAGACGAGATATAGTACAAGTTTTTTATGGAAGGTCACAACTATGGAAAGGTTTGTGTGGAGTGAAGGAAACTGAGCTCTTAAAGATGAGATATAGTACAAGTTCTTTATGGAAGGTCACAACTATGGAAAGGTTTGTGTGGAGTGAAGGAAACTGAGCTCTTAAAGATGAGATATAGTACAAGTTCTTTATGGAAGGTCACAACTATGGAAAGGTTTGTGTGGAGTGAAGGAAACTGAGCTCTGGAAGACGAGATAAAGTACAAGTTCTGTATGGGAGGTTACAACTATGAAAAGGTTTGTGTGGAGTGAAGGAAACTGAGCTCTGGAAGACGAGATATAGTACAAGTTCTGTATGGGAGGTTACAACAATGGAAAGGTTTGTGTGGAGTGAAGGAAACTGAGCTCTGGAAGACGAGATATAGTACAAGTTCTGTATGGGAGGTTACAACAATGGAAAGGTTTGTGTGGAGTGAAGGAAACTGAGCTCTGGAAGACGAGATAAAGTCCACATTCTGTATGGGAGGTTACAACTATGGAAAGGTTTGTGTGGAGTGCAGGAACGTGAAAATCTTTGTGAGGCGGTACAATGCAAGTTTTTTTTATATAAATCAAGATCTGTGGAAGGATTTGTGAAATGTAAATGAATGTGAAATTCCTAAAGACAAGATATGCCACTTTCTTATGTAGGGCCAGAGTGTGAAATGATATATGCAGAGAAGAAAATTAAGCTTCAAAGACGAGACAATGCAGCTTTTTATGTAAGGTCAGGTGTTGAAAAATTTGTGCAATAAAGAATGTTAAGCCTCTATGACAAGATATAATATGATACAATAAGACAAGACAGAATAATCTTGTGCAGAAAGTATACTCAAGAAATGTGAAGTGAATGGACGGAGCGATGATGTGGAAGAGGAAAATATTAATGATGAAAACAATTATGAGAAAAAAAGGAAAGGTGATAAAAAGTGAAAAACTAAAAATAAGACAACCTTTTACAGAATTCAAGTAATGCATAACTGACTGCCCGAGTGACTGTATGAGTGGACGGCTGACTGGCCAGCCTTCTCCCATGGCAGTGGTGTGTTTCTGTGTGTGAGGAGCGCCAGGCTGCCTCAGCAACATCGCAGCATGATGAGAGGCACCAGCAGGGACAGCCCCCCGACCATGTAGCAGACCTCAGCGCCCAGACACCAGAAACCTGCAGAGGGAAGAGGGGGTGACAATGGGGCTGTGCTAGTGGTATTTGCAGGGTAGACTAGTGCAATGGAGATGTGGAAAGGTTTGTGTCGAGTGAAGGAATGTGGAACGTTGAGTTGCACCGATAAGCAATTTGGCCGATTACCGATTACCGATTAATTGGTAACCAATAATCGGCTGATTATTTAGGAATTGTAAATGTGATTAATCTTCATTAGTTACTGGACACTGGTAGCACAAAGTTAAAGACATACCGTAACCCTCATGCTTACAACTTTGTTTACTGCCCAACTGTCATCTCCTGTGTGGAGAGCAAATACTTCTGGTAATTTGTTACTTATAACTTAGCCTTTATTGCTTTGTGGAAACATCCTGGTTTTAATATGTTAGAATTTGCCAGTTTCCTCGATCCTAGATGCTACTAGAAATGGTAGTGTACAGAAAGTTAATCAATCTCTCAAGTCTTCAACTAATTTACTGTCCATTACACTGTGTTTGCTTACTTCTAAACTAAAAACATGCATGTTTTGATTTTTTTTATTAGTACAAAATACACAGTATGATTAGTACTGCATATTAATATGAAATAATAACTTTATGTAGCTACAGTGATGAAAAAGTTGAATGTTGTCCCTCAATTAGATAAAACTGAAAATGGTATAAGCCTACCGTACGAAGTCTGTATCTGAATGTGTCCAGTACCAGTACGGTGAGACTCGGTGAGAGTCTGTGAGACCCACGCCACAGGCTATCATTTGCCTGTCAGTCAGTCAGTGTGTCTCAGTGAGCATGTTGCCTTTGTTATGTAAGCTGGTGATCTACTTATTGTTTCTAAAAATTCATATAAGTTTTGTGGGGACGATCTAGTGCTCAAGTAGTGACATAACAATGCGATACGGACTTAACACTTGCAGGATGGGTAAACGGAAAAACTCTTACAGCGGTGGAAGGTGTTCCAGCGAGAAGTGGAAGACAGAAAGGCTAAATCACAGTGACTTCACGTAAGTTTTGTGAGGACGATCTAGTGAGTACTGAGTAGAGACATAACAATGCAATACGGACTTAACACTTGCAGGATGGGTAAACGGAAAAACTCTCATGCACGGCAGGCATGGTGAAGGATATTACTCAATTAATGTTTTTACATTACAATTTAAGAGTGTTTAATTTAAAGTACTGAGAAAACTCACTTGTCTAGTTCTATACTTTTCATTATATTACAATAACTTGTTTTCTTATGCATGGCAAGCATGGTAAATGATATTGCTCAATTGGGTCCTTCACGAAACTGACCTGCCACCTGGTGGCTCTGCTGGAGTCGCTGCCAGAGCCAAGCGCTGCGGCGTGCTGGGGTCCAGCGAGGCTTAATTGACATTTTTCTGTACCAAACTAGCAAATTATCAGAGTTGTAATGCCCACTATCATGTTTACATGAAAAAATCTGAGTGCTGTACATTATTCATGTCATTATAATGATTATTGTTGGCAAACTAAGAGCATTCATCGACATATCCTCTAACACTCAATCCCGTGGTTAATAGGAATGCATCAGTGCGGCCTCTTGTCAGATATTTCCTTCATGCAATGAGGGAGAAGGCAAACAAGTCTGGCATGGTGTCATGCTGTCAATATCACACAATCAGCAGTGGAAGGTAGTGTTGAAAATTTTGCCACTCAACATTCCTATGGCTGGCAGGCCACTGCCTCCACACGATGCATTCCAATGTCCCTCGAATCAGAGCGCAGGAGGGTGTTTACACTGCTGCTCTTGGAGGAAGAATACAAGGAGAGGGCATGACGTCACAGGAGTGAAGCAGTCTTGGCCCATAACATTGCCCAGCTGGCTGGATGCGTGACACCCACACACCTCAACATTTTGCCTTCATGCCGGCTTGCTCTGCCTTTGGTTGCGCCCACAGAGGCGTTTCATCGGTAAGACAAAATGATATTTGTGGTGAAGCATTATATGGGAGGCGAGAAAACTGAGCTTGAAAAAGAGTGACACAAAAGAATGCGAATGATTCCTTGGTGGAAACTTCAAGGAAATCATCTGTAATTCATCTTTCTTGGCTTTAACACACAAACAGGTCACATTACTGGAGTGTAGAGGTCTTTGGGAACTGTCAGAAGTACAATGAACACAGTTATTTTGCAAAACATGTAAAATAAGAGTGTAAACCTGGGCAAGTTACTGAGTCGATTCAACCCACGGGCACCCATTGGCCTGTTCTCATTCTCTCATTCTCATTCTCTCTTATTCTTATTCTTTAATTCTCATTATCTCTTTCTCATTCTCATTCCCTCTCTCTCATTATTATTCTCATTACCTCTCTCTCATTCTCATTGTTATTCCCCCTCATTTTCAATCTCTCTCTCTCTCTCTCTCTCTCTTCCTCAAATTCTTCCTTTCTCATTCTTTGTCTCACACAGCAGCAGAGCAGGGCCTGAAACCTCATCAACTGTATAGAACGGTAGAACATTCTCACATTCTCATTGCCTCTCTCTCATAACGAGTCTCCCTCATTTTCTTTCATTCTCGTTCTCTCCCCATGCTTCACCTCACAGTGAAGAGCGGCACCGGCTGAGGGCCACTCCATGTATTCTTCCTTCAAGCTTCTGCTAAACATATCGTACGTGTTGCCGGCAGCGAGTATTATAATTATTTAATATTCATAATTTAAATCATAATACATACATCTTTAGCATCTTATAATATTACATTCACTATATGGGACTTTAAAGGAACACCATAGAGCATGTGACGATTGTTTATAAGGTAAAAATATATGTTTAAATTTCCTATGTCTTGCATTCCCTCGTTTCTCAAACACTACTACCAGTAAATCAGGTGTCTCTATACCGTAGTTATGAGAAAAATATGTGATTTCTAAATAATAGAAAAAAAATAGAAGTAAGAAAAATTCTTTGAACGTATGCTGCATGCATATTTATTTTCGGTAGTTCCAGCAGGGCCGCCAGATGGCAGGTGTGTTCACTGAAGGACCCAATTACTGTCCTGAGCAAGTTGAAATAGGTATATAATTTTTCTTGGTTGTAATATGAAGCAATATGTTGATTTTTTTTCTAGTTTCAATGTTGAAGCAAATACCAGTACTTCAGTTCATATCATAATTTTATATATCAATTTGAATTACCTAATATACATCTGCATAATGACTTGTTGGAAATAAATGCTGTGGAAAGGTATCAGAGTTTTGGTAACATCACCATCCTTACATTAACATTATTAATATTGTGTATGCACATTGTATTTTAAAAGAGAAAAAATTTACTAATCTGCCCCGATTAATCGTTCAAAAGGCCGATTACCAATTGATCAGCAAAGTAGCCGATTAGGCCGATTACCAATTACTTACCGACCAATCAGTGCAATCCTAGTGGAATGCTACAAGATGAGATGTGGCGCGTTTTTATGTGTGGTCAAAGTCATGAAAAGATTTGGGCAGAGTGAATGAGGGAATGTGTAATGTAGCTCTGTACGTGAGGTTAGTGAAGAGAATTATGTGAAGATCTTGTTGCAGAGGCTGTTTAATTAATATGGCTCAACACACAACCTCTGTGCAATACAAAACACACAAGAAATTAATCCAGACCTAGAAAGGGTTTTACTGGTGCCAGGGATCAAACCCATGACTGGCTGGATGGGAAAGACACTCCTTAACCCGATAGCAGCGACGGGCCAAATTTGTGGCTTTACTGTGTAGCAGCAATGGGCCAAATTTGTGGCTTTACTGTGTAGCAGCAATGGGCCAAATTTGTGGCTTTACTGTGTAGCAGCAATGGGCCAAATTTGTGGCTTTACTGTGTAGCAGCAATGGGCCAAATTTGTGGCTTTACTGTGTAGCAGCAATGGGCCAAATTTGTGGCTTTACTGTGTAGCAGCGATGGGCCAAATTTTTGCCATGATATAAACCCCAAAAATAGATGATGCATAAACTGATCACAAATGTGTTGATATATATTATGAAATGGTTTGCGTGAGTGATGATTTTTCTCATTTTTTTCACTTAGAGGGGCCTTTAAGAAACATGATCCAAGCAGCTACCACCGGGTTAACTGGCCAGCCAAAGAGGTGCCCCCTGGTGGAGTGAGTTGGGGGCCAGTCAGGCAGGTCAGCCACTACACTAGTGCAGAAAAAAGGTGTAAAGGAACTGGTCTGTAGGAGTATTTTTTGCATCATAAACTAATACAAAAACACAAAATACAAAAGAAAAGATATAAACTAGTTTTCATTTACATTACTTGCATGATAAACTAAAAACAAAAATAAATAAAGATACAAATTATGATGGGAAAAAAAGTTGGGCATATATTTTCAGTATATGCACCACAAGCTGGAAGGACGGAAGAAGAAAAGGAAGCTTTCTGGGGTGTATTAGATGGTGAGGTGGCAGCAGTGCCAGACTCAGAGGTGCTACTTGTTGCTGGAGATCTAAATGGACACACTGGAGAGGACAGAAGAGGTTTCGTAGAAGTCGTGGGAGCGCATGGATTTGGAGGGAGAAATCAGGAAGGAGAAAAGATACTGGAATTTTGTCAGAGTTAGGAGCTGAGAGTGATAAACACCATGTTTAAGAAGGACAGGGAGAAGAAAATCACATACAAGAGTGGAGGAGCAGAAACACAAATTGATTACATATTGCTGAGGAAGGATAGGGATACATGCAAGAGATTGTAAGGTCATCCCAGGAGAGGCATGTTTAACGCAGCACCGACTGCTGTGTTCAGATTAAAGTGAGGAACATGAAGAGAAAGAAAAGACAGAGCCAACAAGAAAATAAAAGAGTGGAAACTGAAGGACGAGGAAACGAGAAGACAATTTAAAGTAAAGGTGCGGCAGAAAAATAATATAAACAGAGGAGGCCGGAAACAACCGAGTGAAAATATTCTGGAGGCTGCAAAGGAAGTTTGTGGTGAAACCACTGGACATAAAAGAATACAAAGAGAAACATGGTGGTGGAATGAAGCAGTGCAGAGGACGGTGTGGGAAAGGTAAAGAGCTTATAAGAGATGGCAGAGAACACGGAATGAAGAAGATAAGAGGGAATATAAAGATAAAGGAAAACAAGCAAAAAGGGAAGTAGCCAGAGTGAGGAGGGAAAGCTGGAGTGAAGAACTGAACAGTAGTGAGAAGCAGAAAGAAATGTTTAGAATTGCAAAACAAACGAAGAAAGAGAGAAAAGATGTAATTGGAGCAAAGTATATAAAGGACAAAAGAGGAGTTATCAAGATACAGAAAGAGGAGACACTAGAGAGGTGGAGAGGTTACTTTGAAGATCTGTTAAATGAGGAAAATGAGCACAATCTGGAAGAGATGGGTGTAGTGGAAGGGCTGATAGAAGAGATCTCAGAGAAAGAAGTGAAGAGAGCAATAAAAGGAATGAAAAGTAGAAAAGCGCTAGGTCCAACAGGAGTGACAAGTGACTTGCTAAAAAGAGCAAGTATTACAGGAGAGCTGACGCGAGTATTTAGAAGCACTGTCGACGAGGGAGAGATTCCCGAAGATTGGAAAAACAGTGTGACTGTGCCAATTTACAAAGGGAAGGGAGATGCTTTGGAGTGTGAAAAGTATAGAGGAATTAGACTATTGGAGCATGGAATGAAGTTGTTTGAAAAGGTGTTGGAGGAGAGCTTAAGGAAACTATAAAAGTGGATGGTCAGCAGTTTGGCTTTAGTCCAGGAAGGTCGACAACAGATGCAATCTTTATTATGAGGCAAATACAGGAAAAGTTTAGTGAAAAGAAGCAAAAACTATATCATGTCTTTGTGGACCTGGAGAAGGCTTTCAACCGAGTGCTGAGGAGAGCGATTGAGTGGGCACTGAGGAGGCAAAAAGTGCCAGACAGGCTCGTGGCCGCAGTTATGTCTCTGTGTGTGGAATCGAGGTCAAAGGTGAAAACAGTAGCAGGAACATCAGAGGCTTTTGACATAAGAGTAGGAGTGCACTCTTTGTCCACTACTCTTTATCACAGTGATGGAAGAGGCTACTAAATTGACAAGAGGAGACGGCCCATGGGAGCTGCTGTACACTGGTGATCTGGTGTTGACAGCAGAATCAAAGGAAGGAGTGACTGACATGTTTAACAGATGGAAGGAAGAAATGGAGCAGAGGGGATTAAAAATAAACATGTAGAAGACAAAATTGATGGTGACTGGAAATAAGGCAAGAGAAAGGATTCCGTCAGGAAAATGGCCATGTGGATGCTGTGGAGGAGGAGTGGGAGCAAACTCTGTGTTGTGTACTGAGTGTAATAAATGGTGTTGTGGTGCCCTGCAGGGCAATGCATCTACCAACACAGACACAGTAACATCACCTGACCCAGTACGAGCATCACAAATAAATAAAGAGGAAGAAAGCGACGTAGAATGTTAGAATTCATTTAATAATAAGAACAATTTGAAGAACACAGCACAGCGAGGCAACAGTGTGAAGAACAAATCATTATCGAAAAACACATTAAGTAAAAAGGGGCGTCCCAAGCCACCATACAGCCGGCGCTCTGCCGGCTTCCTGAAACCATCCACTTCACCCAACGACAGCACCACGCCACAGTTATAAGGACGATAATCATGTAAACGGAAGCCATGTAGAATAACACTACTCATGAATATTCACTCTTATGTACTATAACCATAAAGGATGTAACCTATCATAGGGTTAGGGGTGCACCCTCGGTGCAAAAGCCTTATGTGTAAAAACAACAGTTATGACGTAGTAATGACGTATAGTGACATAGACAATCACCCATATAAGGGTTTCCCTCGGCATACTCGAGGCAGAACTAGAAATAATTCTGACCGACACTCACGTGTCCCTCTCTTTTCTTGACACATGTGTCGTGTGTTCATCTATGCTGTCGTGAGTAGAAAGTGAAGTGTTGTACCAGAAAGGAAAGCGCACTAGTCCATTGTGTATAGTGGCCCTATCTAGTATATAAGAATATATATATCCAGTGTATTTATAATAGGAAATGTTCAGAATTGTAACCAGTATTGAAGCAGGACAATACGCGTCCCTTAACGGCAGTGAGCGAAGCCTGAAGACTCATTGAGTCTTACTGACTTGTTTTTATAACATTCTTGTTTCTTGTAGTATTAAGATAGATTAGAATAATTAAAAAAAAGCGACAACGTTTCATCACCCCAACTACGAGCTCCTTCAAATACTCTTGAAGTACCAGAATATTAAGTCATTTGTCGCAAGTACAAATTTGTGTTAAATCTCTTTGAGAGCCCATCAGCGGGCCACAACAGTGTCATCAATGATGCTCAGGTCTGAGAAATCTGCAAGGGGTACAGAAATTTGTACGTCCAGGATGTGTGAGGGAGGGGGGTGATGGTGATGGAAGTGATGATGACGAGGATGCCGGGCTGGTGGTGGACGGAGGAGTGTTGGAGGAAGTACAGCAGTTCTGCTGCCTGGGAGATGTGTTGGACTGTGAAGCAGGAGTGGAGAGAGCAGTGAGAGCGAGGGTAGCAGCTGCATGGGATAGATGGCGAGAAATAGCCAGTCTATTAGTGACCGCAACATAGGATTGAGGAGCAGAGGAAGGGTTTACGAGGTCTGTGTGAGAAGTGTTCTTTTGTATGGAGCAGAAACATGGGCACTGACGAGCAGACTGATGGATGTTCTGTGCAGTTGTGATTGCAGGATGCTGAGATACATGGCAGGAGTGAGGTGGCAGGATGGAAGGTCAAGCAGTGAAGTGGCGGAGATGTGTGGGGTTGAGGACCTTTGTGTTAAATTGAGGCAGAGAAGATTGAGATGGTTTGGACATGTGAAGAGGACAGAGGGGGGCGTGTTAAATGAGGTGGAGGAGTTGAGAGTTGAGGGACGACGGCCAGTGGGAAGGCCTAAGAAAAAGTGGAGCAGATGTGTGATGGAGGATATGAATATATAAGGAATAGAGGAATATACGGCACAAGATCAACAGATGTGGAGGAGTCATCGCCCGTCCAACCCCACCTTGAATGGGAAAATATGGATGTTAAACAACAATGATGATTGGTCTGTATCAGTGATACTTTCATAAGATATTTAAAAAAATAAAAAAATTAAAAAAAAAAAGGAAATAGAGTGGTAATTGTTTTTTGGGGGGGTGAGTTGCATGAAAAAATTAAAAATTAAAATTACAGTCAAGTCGCGTATGACACGGATTTATGAGGCGCGGTTTCCTATGACGTGGTATGATTTCAGAACCGTATCTTCAGATCACGCGGCTAAAACCATCTATGACGCGGTTCGTGGTCTCCCCTGGCCAAACAAGCGCAGAGTTGCCAGGTTGGATTTTTTACCAAGGGGGAAAATCTCATGGTGGCGGTTGGGTTGGTTTTGGGAGGATTTCTATCCCGTTTCTCTCTCTCTCTCTCTCTCTCTCTCTCTCTCTCTCTCTCTCTCGAGCATGCATTGCCTAATTTTGAAATAACAACCGATGAAGTCCTTAAAGCTCTCCATTCACTTAAAACAAATAAAAGTCCTGGACCTGACAAAGTATATCCAACTCTGCTGAAAGAAACGAAGAGCGAAATACTCTCCTCCCTCACAACCGTATTCAATATGTCCTTGCGACAAGGCATCGTCCCTTCAGATTGGAAAAAGGCTAACGTGACACCGATTTTCAAGAAAGGAGACAAAAAAGTACCAGGTAATTACAGGCCCATTAGTCTAACTTCGGTTGTAGGTAAGCTACTTGAGGGCATAATTAGAGACAAAATTGTGAGTTACCTTGAAAGCCACTCATTGATTGGGGACTCACAACATGGCTTCCGAAACAAAAGATCCTGCCTATCAAACCTATTAACCTTTTATAACGACCTCTTCACTGTTTATGACGTAACCAAATCACTGGACGTAGTCTATCTTGATTTCCAGAAAGCGTTTGATAAGTTCCCCATCATAAATTACTTTACAAATTAAAGCAAATAGGTATTGACGGTCAAGTAAACCAATGGATCGCTAATTGGTTGAGCAACAGACAACAAAGAGTAGTGATTGACGGATTTAACTCAGAGTGGGCGCCTGTCACTAGTGGCGTCCCTCAGGGCTCGGTCCTTGGCCCAGTGCTCTTCATTATTTACATCAACGACGTGGATGTTGGACTCAATAACCGCATTAGTAAATTTGCAGACGACACAAAGATTGGTAACTCGGTTCTCACTGACGAAGACAGGCAAAGCCTCCAAGAGGATTTGCACAAAATTTCAGCTTGGTCGGATAGATGGGAGATGCCCTTTAACGTAGACAAGTGCCAGGTCCTTCAAGTTGGAACGAGGAATAAGAAGTTCGAATCTGAAATGCGCGGCGTTAAACTCAAAGCGCTCAATGCGCCAAAGACTTGGGGTCAAAATCGCGTCAAACCTCAAATTCTCACAGCAATGCATCGATGCAGCAAATAAAGCGAACAGAATGTTGGGCTTCATTAAAAGAAACTTTGTATTCAAGAATAAAGATGTAATACTCGCTCTACAACAGTTTAGTCAGACCCCACTTGGAATATGCGGTACAGTTTTGGTCCCCCACCATGCTAAGGATATTGCTAAATTAGAAGGTGTTCAGCGTCGGGCAAGAAAAAATGATCCCTTCCTTGCGCAACAAATCCTACGAAGAAAGGCTTTCTATCCTTAACATGTTCTCTCTTGAGAAACGTCGCCTCCGAGGAAAATTGATCGAATGTTTTAAAATACTTAATGGTTTCACGAATGTAGACAGATCAACATTGTTTATGATCGATGACAGACTGCGACGAGGAACAATGGCGTAAAACTCAGATGTAGACAAGTAAATTCAGATTGCACCAAATTTTCTTCACCAACGTTAGAAAAGTCTGAGAATGGAATAAGCTTCCACCATCAGTGGTCCAGTGTAACACGATTGACTCCTTCAAAAATAAGCTCGACCGTCACTTCCTTCAACTTAATATCAACTAGAGTAGAAATGCAACGTTTTGGAGTCTTCTGATTAATGTAAAATCACTTAGGTTTAAGGACAGACCACCAAGTCTGGACCATGGGGTCTGTGTGGTCTGATTTTCTAAATCTATAAATCTCTCTCTCTCTCTCTCTCTCTCTCTCTCTCTCCGCACATTTCTGTATTCTGTAAGTTACAAAATTAATTATCCTCACAATCAGAATGATCATAGGGTCAAAATATATAGATGTAGACAAGAACGTTCGCAGTTGGCTGCCGTGGCCCTCACTCAAATTCCGAGTCACAGTCATGGCGTGCTCCCCGACCGCTCTGTAAATCTTCCCATCAATCTTTTCCCCCTCCTTTGCTCATTTTTTCATGTAAAGTGGACCTGGCCCAACTGTCTATTCTGGCAGGCAAAAACGAAAGTGATCTGGCTAACTAGCCAACTAAAATCTACAGCAGGCGCCGCTTCTGCACATCAGCCTGCTGGCAAACTGGCTTTTAAAAGTCTAAATTGGCCAGTGCTCCCAGAGCCTTTCAATCCTTTTCTTGTCTTTCTCGCTGCCCAGTCCAAAAGGGAAGAAATCAGAGACGCTGTGTACGTATAAAGAAACTAACGAGAGAGAGAGAGAGAGAGAGAGAGAGAGAGAGAGAGAGAGAGAGAGAGATCTTTGAAAGTGGTTGGTCATCACTAATTATTGCATTAATATGCGTGCCAAATAATATTTTTGTCGATTTCAGGTTGGCAGGGAAAGTAAATTGTTCGGCGGGATTGGGCGGTTTTTGAGTGGAATGTGGCGGCGGCACGGCGGGTCCCGACCTGACGAGTACACATCTAGTTAACCCCCCGGCCCTCGCACAGCAAGGAGTCGGCTCGCTTACCATGCACGTGCTGCACAATGGCTTGCAAGCCTGCTGGGAAACCCACGGGCAAGATTCACCCGCTGACGTACAAGCAGACACTGGACGTCGTCAGAAGGATTGAGAGAGTGATAGGCGGGAAACAATGAATTTTCCCTGTATGTGAACGCAGGTGGGATAAAATGGCAACTACCCAGTACCAAATTGTATTTTCTCCATACATACAAAAATTGGGTGTTGGCGGTGGCCGAGTGAACAAGGTGGTGAGCGTGGGGTCGGACTGAACAACATCAAAAGGCAGATAATGCCTACCGGTGTACTCGAGCTATAACGAAAAAAAAAAAAAAAAAAAAAAAAAAAAAATTGTGGGTGAGGCAAAATGGCCAGAACCAAATTGCATTTTCTCCACAGCTTTAGTTATTCCTGTGACGCGGCTGTTACTGAGAACCAATTAACCCTGTCATACGCAACTCAACTGTACATCCTCTACCAAAACAGCTCTGGGACATGAATAAATAAATAAATAAAGTTCCACCATTTTATTGAACTTCTTTCAATAGAAGACCATCACAACAGGAAGTACATGACTCCAGACTGGAGGCCTCAGAACGCTTAACCTCAGACCTTGCTATCATTTCCGATTGGGGCAGAAGGAACCTTGTGTCCTTCAATGCCTCAAAAACTCAATTTCTCCACCTATCAACTCGATACAATCTTCCTCATGTGTGGGGAGGCTCCACTCACACAGCTCTTCTGGACAGAGTGGAGGCTAAGGCTCTTCGTCTCATCAGCTCTCTTCCTCCTACTGATAGCCTTCTACCTCTTAAATTCCGCCGCGATGTTGCCTCTCTTTCTATCTTCTATCGATATTTCCACACTGACTGCTCTTCTGAACTTGCTAACTGCATGCCTCCCCCCCTCCCGCGGCCCCGCTGTACACGACTTTCTACTCATGCTCATCCCTACACTGTCCAAACCCCTTATGCAAGAGTTAACCAGCATCTTCACTCTTTCATCCCTCACGCTGGTAAACTCTGGAACAATCTTCCTTCATCTGTATTTCCTCCTGCCTACGACTTGAACTCTTTCAAGAGGAGGGTATCAGGACACCTCTCCTCCCGAAATTGATCTTTCTTTCGGCCACCTCTTTTAATTCTTTTTTGGGAGCAGCGAGAAGCGGGCTTTTTTTTTATTATTGTTTTCTTTTTTTATGCCCTTGAGCTGCCTCCTTTGTTGTAAAAAAATAAAATAAATAAATAAAAGAACTCTCAAAGCATCCGTCACCCACCTGCAGCCATCACGAAGGTCCCGCATGCCCTGCCCAGCAACGTGAGTGAGGAGATCTTCTGCACGTCCACAAGTGACAAGTTGAGGGGGGACAACTCCTGGAGGCACGTCTCCATGAGGGAGGAGCCTGGGGGGTGAGGAGGAGTGAGATGGCTGTGTGGTGTGTGTCAACTTCTTGTTTAACATCCTTATTTTTCCCTTATGGGGTTGGGCAATATTGATATGTGTGTGTGTGTGTGTGTGTGTGTGTGTGTGTGTGTGTGTGTGTGTGTGCGTGTGTGTGTGGTGCAGTGGTTAGTGTGCCTGGCTATGAATCTGTGGGCCTGGGTTCAAATATCGGTCCAGCCAGTTGTCGATCCTCCCTTTGTGGCTGGTGGATAAATGTGTACTTGGGGACACCTGGAGAAGCTACACTGTGGTAACCCAGATGTCACACTGGCCCTGTGTCCCGGGGTGATGGGTTATTTCCCACGCCAGTGTAACAGAGATGAGCACTGAGGCTGTACACAGCTATACTATGTGCTCTGGGACACACGAGGGAACGGGACATGACACAAGCACAAATGGAACACACAAATAAATAATAATACCACTTGAAGGTCTACACAAAGGGAGGAAGGGTAAACAGGATAAGGAACAAGATAAACAGGGACATTAAGAAAACTGATAACAATAAAAAAAAATGCAGAGGGAAGATAGTTTAAAAAGAAAATAAAGGAATTCATACAATACTATACGCCCTAAACTTTACATTTATAAAACCATATCACCCTTGACATCAGCACATTGCAATTTTCTTCTCATTAACTCATTCTGAACTCACACAGCTGTCACTCACCAATGGCGTAGAGTGTGAGGCCAAAGTACAGGTCGACGCTGGTCTTGCCGACCCCTATGAGGATGAAGGCCGGAACCATCATCACCAGCGCCTGCAGAGGAGACGAGACAAGGATAAAAAGAAGCAGAAGGAAAAAAAAGAGAAAAAAAACACCTCGTCAGCAGAAATTATAATGAAAGAAAAGAATGAATGAAGGATACAAGAGGGAAAAAAATAGGCAGCTCAATAATAATACACTCACCTCAAACAAACAAACAAAAAATAATAAATAAAATAAAATAAAACAAAAAACAACTCATCGGCAGAAAATGTTATAAAAGAAAAGAACAGCGAATAAATGAAGGATACAACCAGGGAAAAAAATAGGCAGGATAATTAATGATACACTTCTCCCAAAAAAAATGAAAATGAAAAAAACAACTTGTCAGCAGAAAATATTATAAAAGAAAAGAATGAAAGAATGAATGAAGGATACAAGGGGAAAAAATAGCCAGGATAATTAATGATACACTCCCCCCGCCCCCCCCAAAGAAAAAAACTCATCATCAGAAAATATAAACAAAAGAAAGGAACGGAGAATGAACAAACAAATACTACACAAACTACAACCATTCCCTACCACACCACACTATCCCATCCCTCTAACACCAACCACTCAACCCATCCCTCTAACACCAACCACTCAACCAGAAAACCCATCCCTCTAACACCAACCACTCAACCAGAAAACCCATCCCTCTACCACCAACCAGTCAACCAGATACCCCATCCCTCTACCCCCAACCAATCAACCATAGAACCCAAAAAGCTAACGACATCCCCTTCCTCGTCAGCGTACCACATGAGCCAGGGCCTTCTTCGAGTCTGCAAGACGGAAGAGCAGGAGGCGGTCCGGCGTGAGGGACTTGACCAGGTAGAGGAGAGACAGCATGTATCCCTGCGCCAAGGAGTCGTAGCCGTGCTTGTGGTGCGTCATGAAGGGCAGCGTGAACTCAAGGCCCGACTGAAGGGACGCGAACAGGAAGAAGAACCACACGAATTGCAGCAATCTATTCCTCTCTGTTGCGTAAAGGAGAGAGATTGAACGGTGTAAGTAAGGTTCATATACTAATTAGCTTCGTATAGATTTCTTTCTTTTGTTTTCTTTTGTTTTTTAAGGATATGGACACTCGCACAAACACACAGCATCACACATCTACGAGACACGAACTGTTTGAATAATTAAGTAGTTGTTTAAAATGTCATAGAAAGGAGAAAGAGAAGGGACACACACACACACACACACACACACTCACACACACACACTCACACACACACAAATACACATACATACATTTATTTTATTATTACAGCAAAGAAAGAAAAAAAAGGCCTTGCATCACACACACCTGCAAGAGACACACACACACACACACACACACACACACACACACACATCAGAGCAAGACACACACCTTCCTTGCTGAACCCCTCGAGAGAGCTGAAGGAGAAGACAGCCCTGGGATTGATAAACTTCCACGCCTCGCACACACCGGCGGCAAGGCTGGGTCGACGCTTGTTCTGGGATGCAGCAGCAGGGAACGGGATATGACGGCACACAAACACAGGTGGAACTCACAAAAATAATAATAATAATAACACTAGATGATGTGTACAAAGGGAGGAAGGGTGCACAGGACAAGGAACAAGATAAACAGAGGCATAGAGAAATCTGATAACAATAGAAATGCAGAGGGAGGAAAGTTTAAAATGAAAATAAAGGAATTCATCCACGGAACGAAAAATAAACGGACCCGAAGGAAAGCAATATAACACTTAAAAAAGAAATTAAGAAAGTTTAAAAGGAAAATATAGGGAAGGAAGAACGGGATGACGGAAACAAAACAAACAAGGAAATGAGAAAGCAAGATAAAGAGGAATAAGCACACACACACACACACACACACACACACACAAGGAAAAGGACGAAGAAGAAGAAGAAGACAGAATGAAAAACAGCAGCAAAACACAGAAACAACAATGACAACAACAACGCCCACCTGCGGCAGCGTCTCCCTGAAGAAGGCAGTGAAGAAGGTGATGTTGGTGACGGTCAGGGCGAGCGCGTAGAGGGCGGAGGCGGGAAACCAGCCCAAGTCGCCCCACCTGGAGAACGCAGCACCCACCACGGGGCCAAGGGTGAACCCAATGTTGTACGCCACACCCACCACGGCCTGGGAGGGGGGAGGGAGAGGGCGTGAGAAGGAAGAAGGAAAGGGAGGGGGAGGAAAAGGGAGGTAGAAGGGAGGGGAACAGAAGAGAGATGGGGAGGGAGAGGTCGTGAGAAAGAGGGGAGAGGTAAGGCAGAGAGGGAGGGGAAGGGAGAGATAAAAGGGAGAAGTAGGGAGGGAAGCAGGGAAAGATAGTGAGGAGAGAAGAAAAGGGAGAGGGAAAGAAAGAGGTACAAGGAGAGAGGGAAGGGAGGAAGAGGGAGAGGTAAGGAGGGAGTTGTTGAAGGCTACAAGGAAAGAGAAGGGAGGGGAGAGGGAGGAAAAGGAGAGGTGAGTGAGGAAAAGAGGGAGAGAGAAGGGAAGGGAAGGGAAGGGAGAGGCGATAAGGGCTGGAGAGAGAAGGAAAAGAGAGGAAGAGGAGGAGGGAGAGAGGAGAGGAATTGGAAGAAGGGAAGGAGGGAAGGGAGATGGGATAAGGGTGAGAGAGAGAGAGAGAGAGAGAGAGAGAGAGAGAGAGAGAGAGAGGGAAAAGAGTTGATGAGGAGGAGGCTGGAAAAGAGAGGAAGAGGAGGAGGAGGGAGAGAGGAGAGGAATAGGAGGGAGGGAAGGAGGAAGAAGAAAAGGCAGAAGTGATAAGGGCTACAGAGAGAGAGAGAGAGAGAGAGAGAATAATGTGGAAAACCTTTAATTTATGCAATAACAAAAACACTCAAACATAAAAAGACAAAAATTAAAAACAGGCCAAGAATCACAATGCCCCAACCCCAAACAGCAACAAACGAACACACAGATGCGGCTCACCCTGCCCCTGGCCCTGGCATGCGTGTCCGTCGTGTCGCCCACGATGGAGTAGCCCAGACTCATGCTCCCCTTCGCCGCGCTGCCGATGATGCACGCCACAACAAACAGGCTGAAGGTGCTAGCAGCCGCCCAGAGCCCATAGGAGACAGCCTTACCCACCTACAGGGACGACAGGGGGTGGATCGTATTACTAAACATTTTGTCGCCCAAGTTCACCAAGGCTTTCGTAGGAGTTTGGGGCATTGCCAGGAGTAGCTTTATGACCCTGGAGGTAGTTTGACCCTCCTTCTGTACCGTGAACCTAAAGAAACACTGATTATAACCCGACTGATGCCCTCTTTGACCTTTAGAAATAGTTGATGTGAACAGAGAAGTGTCTTATGATGCCAGCCTGTGTGTGCTCTTCATAGGATAAAGGAGAGTAGCAAGAAGACTGACAGGGAAATCAAAATACAAGGAAGCTGAAAAAGAAAAAGAGAAGGAAACAAAATGACGAGTTGAAGAAGTAAATGAAAAACAACAATGAAGAACTACAAAAATAATAAATTACATAAATGAGAAAGAGCTGAAGAAGAAGAAAAAGAGAAAGAAAAAAATATAACAAGTTGAAGAAGTAAATGAAAAACAACAATGAAGAACTACAAAAATAATAAATTACATAAATAAGAAGGAGCTGAAGAAGAAAAAGAGAAAGAAAAAAAATGACAAATTGAAGAAGTAAATGAAGAACAACAATGAAGAACTACAAAAATAATAAATTACATAAATGAGAAGGAGCTGAAGAAGAAGAAAAAGAAGAGGAACAACAGAGAGGATGAACACGCCCCATTTCAAATGAAGATCTAAAAAATAAAAACATACCAGAATCACCATGAAGAAAACACAACACACTCCAGCCATTAACACAAGAATTCATCACTGATTCAAATGAGCATCCAAAACACACACACACAAAAAAACAACATGGTAGAAACATTATAAAAACACACAGAACACTAACCAAGATGACGAGGAACATGGGCTTCCTGCCGTAGACATCCGAGAGAGCATGGGTGAGGGGAGAGGAGAGGAACTGCACCAGCCAGAACAGGGAGCCCAACAAGCCTGAGGGAATGAAGAAGTAGTTAGATTTATAAACAAATTAGTATTTCTCAATGTTATCACCACTTCACAGGCTAATTCCCTAAAACCTACTGGTTCGTCCCCTGCTATCTTATATGGACTTCCTAAGATACACAAACAAAGACCAGGTTATGGCGCTGAGTACTGCCAGCTCTCCTCAGGGTGTGGATGTGTGTTGTAGAGGAAGAGCTGAAAGAAGGAAAGGGAATGATTGAGAATGTGGTGAGGGGAGAGAAGAGGAACTGCACCAGCCAGAAGAGGGAGCCCAACAAGCCTGAGGATATGAAGACCAGGTTAAGGCGCTGAGTACTGCCGGATGGGTGTGGATGTGTGTTGTAGAGGAAGAGCTGAAAGAAGGAAAGGGAATGACTGAGAATGTGGATGAAGGAAAACATGGTACAAGAGGGGGTGAGAGAAGGAAAGGGAGTGACTGAGAATGTGGATGAAGGAAAACATGGTACAAGAGGGGGTGAGAGAAGGAAAGGGAATGACTGAGAATGTGGATGAAGGAAAACAAGGAACAAGAAGAGTGGAGAGAAGGAAAGGGAGTGACTGAGAATGTGGATGAAGGACAACAAGGAACAGGAAGAGTGGAGAGAAGGAAAGGGAGTGACTGAGAATGTGGATGAAGGACAACAAGGAACAGGAAGAGTGGAGAGAAGGAAAGGGAGTGACTGAGAATGTGGATGAAGACAAACAAAGAAACTGACTCTCCTCCCGAAATTGACTTCTCTTTCGGCCACTCCTTTCCAATCTTTTTAGGGGCAGTAAGTAGCAGGCTTTTTTTTCATTATTGTTGTCTTTTTCTTTTTTAAGCCCTTGATCTGTCTCCTTCGCTGTAAAAAAAAAAAGGTGAGACGGCAAGGGAGCGACTGAGACTGTGAATGCAGGACGACAAGGAGCAGAGTGGCTGGAGAGGCGTCTGAGTGAAGAAGGGGAGAGAGAGAAGTGATAGCGGAGATTTGTTCATGTGGGAGGGAGGACTGATGAGCGGATATGGAACAAACGACAGAAAGACGAGATGATTGAAAGATAAAAAGAAATACAGTTTTTCACACAGACACAGAGACTTAAATGAATTCAAAGACAAAGTTCAGACTTGAAGAAGAGATCCTACAAACATAATTCAATTTCTGTATAGATCACAATTAGGTAAACTAGGTACACACACACACACACACACAGACTAAGTGAGGATGTAGTATTGGTGAAGAGTGTTCACAACTTTACCCCGGTAGCAGCGGGGATCATGTTTCTTAATGGTCCCTCTAAGCGAGAATAATGAGAAAAAATCACCCCTCACACAAACCATTTCATAATATATATCAAAGCATTTGTGATCAATTTATTATCATCTATTTTGGGGGGTTTAAATCATGGCACAAATTTGGCCCATCACTGCTACACGGTAAAGCCACAAATTTGGCCCATCACTGCTATGGTAAAGCCACAAATTTGGCCCATCACTGCTACATGGTAAAGCCACAAATTTGGCCCATCACTGCTACACGGTAAAACCACAAATTTGGCCCATCACTGCTACAAGGTAAAGCCACAAATTTGGCCCATCACTGCTACACGGTAAAGCCACAAATTTGGCCCATCACTGCTACATGGTAAAGCCACAAATTTGGCCCATCACTGCTACATGGTAAAGCCACAAATTTGGCCCATCACTGCTACACGGTAAAGCCACAAATTTGGCCCATCACTGCTACACGGTAAAGCCACAAATTTGGCCCATCACTGCTACACAGTAAAGCCACAAATTTGGCCCATCACTGCTACATGGTAAAGCCACAAATTTGGCCCATCACTGCTACACGGTAAAGCCACAAATTTGGCCCATCGCTGCTACATGGTAAAGCCACAAATTTGGCCCATCACTGCTACAATGTAAAGCCACAAATTTGGCCCATCACTGCTACACGGTAAAGCCACAAATTTGGCCCATCACTGCTACACGGTAAAGCCACAAATCTGGCCCATCACTGCTACACGGTAAAGCCACAAATTTGGCCCATCGCTGCTACCAGGTTAAAGAAAAGCTGGACAAACACAGATATGGAGACAGGACCACACGAGCGTAAGCCCAGGCCCAGTAAAACTACAACTAGGTAAACTAGGTAAATACACGCACAGGCAACCCCATGACTCTTCTTAACCCCTGGCCTGCCCGGCTTCCTGCATAATACAATGAAAATAAACTGAGAACCATACCGGATGAGCCTCCTATTCTGTACCAAACTTTCAAGAGGAGGGTATCAGGACACCTCTCCTCCCGAAATTAACCTCTGATTTTGGACACTCCTTTAACCTCTGTTCGGGAGTAGTGAGTAGCGGGCCATTTTTTCTTTTTTTTTCTTTGCGCCCTTGAGCTGTCTCCTTAGCTGTAAAAAAAAAAAAAAAAAATCACTGACCGACTGAAGTATATGAAGAAAGAAAAAAAAAATGTGAAGGCGGTGGACTTTCAACAAGAATTTCTGACAAGTAACAACCCACAAACGCACACGCACACTCACCAGTCACCCAATTCTATGGCAAAAAAATAAAACAATAAAACAAAGGACAAGAAATAACAAAATGTACATAAAACAATCAACCCTTCATCCTCTTCTCTCACCTTCCCTTCCTTCCCTGGCGTTCCTTAACCTTCCCTTCCTTCCTTGGCATTCCTTAACCTTCCCTTCCCTGGCATTCCTTTTCCATTTCCTTCCCTTCCTTCCCTGGCATTCCTTTTTCATTTCCTTCCCTGGCATTCCTTTTCCATTTCCTTCCCTTCCTTCCCTGGCATTCCTTTTTCATTTCCTTCCCTGGCATTCCTTAACCTTCCCTTCCCTGGCATTCCTTTTCCATTTCCTTCCCTGGCATTCCTTTTCCATTTCCTTCCCTTCCTTCCCTGGCATTCCTTTTCCATTTCCTTCCCTGGCATTCCTTTTCCATTTCCTTCCCTTCCTTCCCTGGCATTCCTTTTCCATTTCCTTCCCTGGCATTCCTTTTCCATTTCCTTCCCTGGCATTCCTTTTCCATTTCCTTCCCTGGCATTCCTTTTCCATTTCCTTCCCTTCCTTCCCTGGCATTCCTTTTTCATTTCCTTCCCTGGCAATCCTTTTCCATTTCCTTCCCTTCCCTGGCATTCCTTTTCCATTTCCTTCCCTGGCATTCCTTTTCCATTTCCTTCCCTTCCTTCCCTGGCATTCCTTTTCCATTTCCTTCCCTTCCTTCCCTGGCATTCCTTTTCCATTTCCTTCCCTGGCATTCCTTTTCCATTTCCTTCCCTGGCATTCCTTTTCCATTTCCTTCCCTGGCATTCCTTTTCCATTTCCTTCCCTGGCATTCCTTTTCCATTTCCTTCCTTTCCTTCCCTGGCATTCCTTTTCCATTTCCTTCCTTTCCTTCCCTGGCATTCCTTTTCCATTTCCTTCCTTTCCTTCCCTGGCATTCCTTTTCCATTTCCTTCCCTGGCATTCCTTTACCATATCCTTCCTAGCATTCCTTTTCCATTTCCTTCCTTCCTGGCATTCCTTTTCCATTTCCTTCCTTTCCTTCCCTGGCATTCCTTTTCCATTTCCTTCCCTTCCTTCCCTGGCATTCCTTTTCCATTTCCTTCCCTGGCATTCCTTTTCCATTTCCTTCCCTGGCACTCCTTTTCCCTCACCTTCCCTTCCCTTCCCTGGCATTCCTTTTCGATTTCCTTCCCTGGCATTCCCTCACCTTCCCTTCCCTTCCTTTCCTTCCCTGGCATTCCTTTTTCATTTCCTTCCCTTTCTTCCCTGGCATTCCTTTTCCATTTCCTTCCCTGGCATTCCTTTTCCATTTCCTTCCCTCACCTTCCCTTTCCTTCCCTGGCATTCCTTTTTGATTTCCTTCCCTGGCATTCCCTCACCTTCCCTTCCCTTCCTTTCCTTCCCTGGCATTCCTTTTTCACTTCCTTCCCTTTCTTCCCTGGCATTCCTTTTCCATTTCCTTCCTTTCCTTCCCTGGCATTCCTTTTCCATTTCCTTCCTTTCCTTCCCTGGCATTCCTTTTCCATTTCCTTCCTTTCCTTCCCTGGCATTCCTTTTCCATTTCCTTCCTTCCCTGGCATTCCTTTTCCATTTCCTTCCCTTCCTTCCCTGGCATTCCTTCTTCATTTCCTTCACTGGCCTTCCTTTTCCATTTCCTTCCTTTCCTTCCCTGGCATTCCTTTACCATTTCCTTCCCTGGCATTCCTTTTCCATTTCCTTCCTTTCCTTCCCTGGCATTCCTTTTCCATTTCCTTCCTTTCCTTCCCTGGCATTCCTTTTCCATTTCCTTCCCTGGCATTCCTTTTCCATTTCCTTCCTTTCCTTCCCTGGCATTCCTTTTCCATTTCCTTCCCTGGCATTCCTTTTCCATTTCCTTCCCTGGCACTCCTTTTCCATTTCCTTCCCTCACCTTCCCTTCCCTTCCCTGGCATTCCTTTTCGATTTCCTTCCCTGGCATTCCCTCACCTTCCCTTCCTTCCCTGGCATTCCTTTTTCACTTCCTTCCCTTTCTTCCCTGGCATTCCTTTTCCATTTCCTTCCTTTCCTTCCCTGGCATTCCTTTTCCATTTCCTTCCTTTCCTTCCCTGGCATTCCTTTTCCTTTCCTTCCCTGGCATTCCTTTTCCATTTCTTTCCCTTCCTTCCCTGGCATTCCTTTTCCATTTCCTTCCCTGGCATTCCTTTTCCATTTCCTTCCTTTCCTTCCCTGCCATTCCTTTTCCTTTCCTTCCCTGGCATTCCTTTTCCATTTCCTTCCTTTCCTTCCCTAGCATTCCTTTTCCATTTCCTTCCTTTCCTACCCTGGCATTCCTTTTCCTTTCCTTCCCTGGCATTCCATTTCCATTTCCTTCCTTTCCTTCCCTGGCATTCCTTTTCCTTTCCTTCCCTGGCATTCCTTTTCCATTTCCTTCCCTGGCATTCCTTTTCCATTTCCTTCCTTTCCTTCCCTGGCATTCCTTTTCCTTTCCTTCCCTGGCATTCCTTTTCCATTTCCTTCCTTTCCTTCCCTGGCATTCCTTTTCCTTTCCTTCCCTGGCATTCCTTTTCCATTTCCTTCCCTTCCTTCCCTGGCATTCCTTTTCCATTTCCTTCCCTGGCATTCCTTTTCCATTTCCTTCCCTCACCTTCCCTTCCCTTCCCTTCCTTCCCTGGCATTCCTTTTCCATTTCCTTCCCTTCCCTTCCTTTCCTTCCCTGGCATTCCTTTTCCAGTTCCTTCCCTCACCTTCCTCCTTCCCTGGCATTCCTTTTCCATTTCCTTCCTTCCTTCCTTCCTTCCTGGCATTCCTTTTCCTTTTCCTTCCCTCACCTTACCTTCCCTTCCTTTCCCTCACCTTTCATTCCTTTTCCATTTCCTTCCCTGGCATTCCTTTTCCATTTCCTTCCTTACCTTCCCTGGCATTCCTTTTCCATTTCCTTGTCTTTCCTTCCCTGGCATTCCTTTTCCATTTCCTTCCCTCACTTTCCCAGGCATTCCTTTTCCATTTCCTTCCCTTCCCTGGCATTCCTTTTCCATTTCCTTCCCTCACTTTCCCTGGCATTCCTTTTCCATTTCCTTCCTTCACCTTCCCTTCCCATGAGTCCCCCCTAAAACCCCACAGCTATACACACCTCCCAGCAAGACTGAGTTGAACTTTGAGGGCACTCCGATGAGGTGCTGGAATGGGGTGACGGAGGTGAGGAGCGATGCGTAGAGGCCGCTGGAGTCGTTGTGCTGGTAGTAGTCGAGCAGCGCGGGGAGCAACGGCAGCATAGTGGTGAACCCCAGCAGGTCCAGGATGACGCCGCCGAACACGACCGTGATTGTCCGAAGGGGGGCCTGGGGTACGAGGGAAGGGGGGAAAAGGGGAGACTGAATTTTTACTTATGTGATTTTTCCGTTTGTTGGTTTATCTGCTTCTGGTTTTCTTTAATATATCTTTTCTGTGTATTTGTGAATTTACCCTCAACAATACCACCACCACCTACACCAGCAAACAGCCACCATTACCACCACCACACACCATTAACCTCTCCCAAACCCACCTCAATGCCCATCAACTCATCCCCTTCCCCAGCCTACAAATTCCACCACTCGCCATTCCGCCTCTCCACCCGAAATTGACCTCTCTTTTGGCCACTCTTTACTTTTGTCTGTTGTGGGAGCGGTGAGTAACGGGCTTTTTTTCTACACTCTTTTTGTTGCCCTTGAGCCGTCTCCTTTGTTGTAAAAAAAAATAAAAAATAAATAAAAACTTCACTAACCTAACCTATTTTATCATTTATCAATTGATCTGCTTCTGTTTTCATCTATTTCTCTACATTTTTACTAATTTATTAAACCAATTTATTTATTTCTCTTTTCATCTCTTTCTGTCTGTATTTATTTCTCTCTATATTACGCTGTTTTTCACTATTTTTCATTTACGGATTTATTTACTTAACATCTTCATTTATCTGCTCATTTATTGAGCCATCTTTATTTATCTCATTCATTTATCTATTAACACTTCCATTTATTTCTCTAGATATTTGCTCATTTATCAAACTATTAATACTTTTTTTTCTAATTTCTTGGTGGTTTAACATTTTTTTCCTATTTCTATTTATTTTTCCCAAAGATTACCTTGATAACATTACCTATTGTGAGAAAAAAAAAATAACACCCCCATAGCTGACCTTTTGCTTAGGGTCACTGGGCTGGCCTTCTCCTCCACTCTGGCTTGCCTCTGTCTCATTGTTGCTGCCGTCACCACCGGCGCCAGCAGTGCCAGACTGCAGCGTTGCCATGGCTCTGGGGGAGGGAGGGGGGGATGAGACCAAGGCATTTATAGAACTTTAGGTTAATTTGGTTTATTTATTGGTAGCAGCCATATATAGTTAAGGTTTTAATAATGATTACTGCCTCATGTTAGGCTATAAGACAATTAATCTAACACTTCTACCTCTTCACACTGTCACATCAATCCACTGCTATATAGTAGGGATGTACCAAGGTATCGGTATCGGCGATATCGGCACATTTTAAGAGTATCAGTTGATTTTCTGCTGATACTACCGATACTTGAAGGAGTTCTGTACATCGCATGTCACTCGTTACAAATAATTTTGTTCAACAGAAATTGGATTTTCTAAATTGTTGAAAAAATATTAGAAAAGTGTAATTATCCAGTATCATGATACTACAGAGTTTGGAATTTCCCGCGATTTAATTTTCATCACTTTAAACGATAAGATTCATATTGCTTTGAATACAAGTATATAATACTTAGTATGCAGTATAGCCTATGGTACTGCGGACACGTACAATACAGGTTTACAACTAGTAGCTTTTTCAGGCCAGCACTGAATACTCTTTTTTTTTCTTCCCTTCTATGGTGGAACAACGAGTAGTGGGTCTTTTTTTTTCTTAACATTTGATTTTGCCCTTTACCTGCTGGAATTGTTGTATAAAAAAAAATAGTGCACAGGTATCGGTATCGGTCAAAATTTTGGTATCGGTACATCCCTACTATATAGTATATGTGATGGAGATGAGCACTGGGGCCATGTGCAGATTGACTTTACCTCCCAGCAGGAGTTTAGTTATGGTAAATTTTGATGTGATTTCAATTCCAACTTTCCCCTGTGCATAAATCACCGTGTAATACATCACACGTATTTCTCATAAATAATTAACTTGACAATTCTAAGCACGCCTAACATGACCTCCTGATGGGGGAGGGGCTTGGCCCATACTCAACCCTCCTTATTTTAATGTAACCAGAATTAATATTTCCTCCTATTCCCTATTTCCCTGTAGCCCATTTCCATGGGAAGTAGTTACAAAGATAAATACTTACTACAGCAAGAAAAATAGTAGCTAACTCTGCAGTGTGGCGGGTGTAAGACTAAATATATACAGCCCAGAAGGGCACCTTACAGCTGGCACTTGGGTATTACACACTCGGCACACTGCCACCCGCCCAGGGAACACACATCACAAGCCAGCAACACTCATAGGACACACACAACACAAGCCAGCAACACTCACAGGACACACAACACAAGCCAGCAACACTCACAGGACACACACAACACAAGCCAGCAACACTCACAGGACACACACAACACAAGCCAGCAACACACACAGGATACACCAGTGTTGCCAAACAAGCGCAAAATGCGCTAGTTCTAGCGCATTGACATCAAAAACAGCGCGTAAATTTCGTATTTTGTGCAGAGCGCATTTTTTAGTGCATTTTGTTCAATTTGCTGCATGTTCTAGCGCATTTCTGGGAATCCATGGTTATAGGTAATGTATACGTGTGTGTGTGTGTGTGTGTGTGTGTGTGAGTGTGGAGGTCGATCAGGACAGCAGGTCGCACGTCCAGTCTCCGAGGCCTACTATAGTAAGGATTAGTGAGCAAGGTAAATGGAGCGGTGCATACCGTCACACCCTCCTTACCTATCTTCCCGGCCCATAGAAACAGTCCCCTCCACACACACACACACATTCACTGCCAAGGATTCATTAAAAATTCCGGAAAGGCAGTTGTGGATTTACATTGAGGATTATGAGGCTGCAGCCTCTCTAGGCCCCGGGCATTCAGGGGGCTCCCGATCATTAGAAAATTAATCAATAAATAGTAAATAAATAAATAAAGATGGGAAATAAAATACAATAACTAAAAAAAAGTCTTTGAACGTTGATAGGCCTATATATAGGTGAAGGCAGTCATGACTCAGCTCTAGTGTCAGCTGGATTTGATGACTTTTTTTTGGGGGGGTGTATTTCGTTGGGGATATACCCCAAGGGAGGTTTTTACATGAGTTTTTTCATACGTGTGCCTTCTCTGTAAGTATATTCTTAGTCATTTCAAACAAGTGCTTGTCCGACATCTGATTATACACGGAGAAACTAATCAGACGAGACAACACAGTTGACTAAAACGGGTCAAATTATACATACGCAGGGGGGGTCAAATTACACATACGTGGCTGTCTAAGCCAGAGAGGCTGAATCAGCCTTGGTTATGTAATGTTAACGCTGGGAGCAGCACAGTGCTGAACCTGACTCGTGAACTTTCGTTGGTAATTAAAATGTTCGGTCTCTTTAGCTCCAATAACATTATACTGAGTTTGTTAGGTTATTATTTTGTAGAATATACTGTAGGTTGATAGTTGAGTAGATATTTATAGTATTCTCATTATTATTGTTATTATTATTATTATTGTTATTATTAAGGCAAAACTTGAGAATAACCACTCCAAACCAATATTCGTAGTAATTTAGCACGTGAAAGAATTAGTATTATAATGCATTTTTGTATACGTTTTACCTTGGGGAGAGGCCAGGGGGGCAAGCCTCTTTAATTATAGAGTTAGGTGGCTTGGATTTTCTAAGTCCATTGTTATTGTTTCACAAGCGCCTCTATACACAGACTGAGCCTCATACCTGCCTTGCAGTGCACCCTACAAACTAGTTCCTAAGTCAGTAATATCCAAAATGCGCATGGATTATAACGATTTCGGACAAAAAAACGGTCTTTTAAGAGTTTTACGTTATTTTTTTCTCTATATTAAAGCAACTAATGCCGCAGCTATTTCTATTTTCTAATACATTCGTAAAATGTTACTACGCGAGGGTATCAGTGGCGGCACCTAACGGTGGGTTCCTGAAGTCAGTTGTTTTCAAGCCACCATAATGGATGGAAGGCCCGACACTCACTCACTCAAAATATCAGTCTACTTTACCTTTCGGTAAGTAATAACTGAATATTTAACCTCTTTATTGGTGTGCATGTAGGTTGACAAAAGGACCGATTACTATCCCAGTACCGGGTCCAACAAAGACACGGGCGTGTCAAGTGTCACATATGGTGTGAGAAGCACATGTCAGAAAACAAACGGATATTGTTCAATGCACGATACTTATAGTGGAGTTTGAGTAAAATGGAGGCCAGGGTCATACATAGCAGTCGGTAGGTCACTCCCGCATCAGTTAACAGCAGGAGCGTCAGTTCGATCTGGATGACAGCTGTCACAAATCTGTTTTATTTTGTACCTTAAACTACTCGGTAAAAATTATCTAGCATCAACTTACAAGAAGTGGACGGGTTAACCGTCAGTATTGTACCATATGTAATTATGAAACATGACATTTCCCAAGAGTTGCTCGACTACGATTGGGGTGGTGGGGTGGGGGTTCAACTACGCTGACCATCCAATTACACGCCCTACACTCGTCAACAGACCCGCTGCAGCGGCTACTACGTTATATAGGAATAGATTACAAGAGTGTACGTTAGGGAATTCCCTTTCTTTAGAGACTGGGGATTTTTCCCGATTTTGGGGATTTTTGAAGGGACATTTTGAAAGCCCATTTTTCAGTGATTTGGCCGTCCACCACCAAAACCACTGTTCCCTACAGGGATTAATCGAGCTAACGCCGCCGCCGCAAAATAGCTCGCATTCATTACCTGCCGTATGAAGCATCACTAGGTCTTCATATATTTTTTTCTACAAACGTTTGGTTAGCAACGGTACGCTTGGTTAGCAACGGTACACTTGGTTAGCGTTGGTATGCTTGGTTAGCGATGGTACGCTCGGTTAGCGATGGTACGCTTGGTTAGCGATGGTACGCTCGGTTAGCGACGGTACGCTTGGTTAGCAACGGTACGCTTGGTTAGCGTCGGTATGCTTGGTTAACGATGGTATGCTCGGTTAGTGATGGTATGCTTGGTTAGCGATGGTACGCTCGGTTAGCGATGGTACGCTTGGTTAGCGATGGTACGCTTGGTTAGCGATGGTATGCTTGGTTAGCGATGGTATGCTTGGTTAGCGACTAGCCCACGCATGTGAGACCAGGTCCACCACACGTGGTTATTTTTTTTTTTTAGAACACGCAGCCCAACGGCTGCCGTGCTGAGGGCCGGGTATAGCCCGGGCCTGTTCAGCCCGAGTCCCGGATGACCTTGAGTCATGGCTCAGGGCTGTTTTGGGGTGGTTAGCAATGGTATGCTTGGTTAGCGATTAGCCCACGCATGTGAGTATACGGTAGGGATTTTCCTTACTTTCGAGACTAGGGAATTTTTCCTGATTTAGGGATTTTTCTAAGGAAATTTTGGAAGGCCATTTTTCAGTGATATGGGTTCCCCCCCCCCCAATACCCCAGTTCCCCACAGTTCCCCAGGCTTGTCTTGGGGGATTGGGGGGGCTGGGGTGGTGGAGGGGGTGGAGTGGTGATTCTTAAGATTTACCATTATTTAGCTGCTATTACTATCTTCAATGGAGGGGAGGAGACAAAAATTTTCCTAGTGCATTTCTAGCGCATTTTACACCTCAGTCTAGCGCTATTACACCCGACTTATTTGGCAACACTGGGACACACACAACACAAGCCAGCACAACACCCTGACACGCATACAAGTGAAACAAACACAAGCCCCGCCCTGACACACGCCCACCCGGAGCCAGCCTCAAGGAAGATGTTTGAGAGTTTTCCCCGCAGCCCCCTAGCCAATTTTGGTTGAGAGGGGTGAGTATGGGCAAACACTAGAATAATACCGTTTGTTATTCTCCAGCAGTGTATTAGCTGCTGCTGGTTAGGCCGTGGGACCACCACAGGCTGCTTGCTACTGCCGTTGTTGTCGAGATGTGTGTCCCCGGGGCAGGGAGTAGGGTAGATCCTGCCCAGCTGACCGGTGTCACGTGCAATAGTCCACCCGTGAAATACTGTGCACTATTGAGTGTTGAGGGCGTGGACAGCATTGTTGGGAGAGGACTGGAGGAGAGTGGATGCTGCTGCTGCTGGGCTGAGTGGAGGCACGAATGGACGAGAGGTGGAAGCAGTGAGAGTTGTTTGTTGTTGTTTATTTTCCCCGGAGGTGCCGTTACAAAGCTCTGACCTTCTTTTCTTCTTTTTTTTGTCCTATAACGCTTTGTATCGCTTCTTACGTCCTCCTCCTCTCGGTCCTCACTTCTTCTTATCCACACACTCTCCTTTGCACGTAACTTTCCTCAGTGTAATACGCTGTCGCACACCGGGGAGTCCCGAGTCAGCCGTGACATCAAGATCAAGATCAGAATCAGCTGCTCGTCGTCGCCGCCGCCGCCGCTGCCATGGCCTCGTATTTCGGCATTGACAAGATCTTCAAGGCCCTGCGCATCATCAGGGACCACGGCGGCATCAGGGCGTCCCTCTACCAGCTGTACAGGTGAGGCCAGGCGAGGGGGAGGAGAGGAAGGCAAGCCGCCAGCCATGACGGTAGCCTTACCTAGATGCCTCGTCCTGCACGGCCTGCAATTTCACATTTCCAGCAGCTGTTTAAGGCTCCAGGCGCCGCAGACACCATTGGCCCCTCATTGGCCTGGCAGGCGAGGAAAACAACTGAGAGGAATACCGGGATCACAGCTTGAGCAGTCCTGGTGGCCGGCGGCGTGTGCCAGGGGGCAGCGGTGATGGTGGTAGTGATGGCTTAATCTCGCCCCGAGGCACACAGAGGCAAAAGAGGATTTCTGAGTGACTCTGGTAAAATTCTAGTGTTTGCCCATACTTCCCCCTCCCTCCCCAAACAAGCTTGGGGACCTGTGGGGGTTAAGATTCGTATTAGGTCCGTGCCAGTATCTCATTACCTACCTTATGAAACATCAGTATCTCTTCATATATCTTTTCTACAAACCTTCAACAGTCCTGGAAACGCTTTGAAAATCCAATTCAAGGATTTTTTTTTTTACTCTTGAAAATAGGGGATAATGTTTACGAAAGCGCGTCGCCTCCTCTGGCGACGGTGCAGCCGGTGTTGCGAGAAATACCTCCTTGCTGAAATAAGTCACATATACATGTGGGGGGGTCGAGGGGGGCACAGCCCCCCCGTTAGTAGGTCGTAAAGTTTGGTTGGAGTAGTTTAAATATGCTCCCCGACCCTAAACCCTCTGCGAGCTATTTTACGGCTGCGGCATCTGCAGCGTCGTCGCGGCCGCCGCCAGAGGAGGCGCCGTGCTTCCGTAAACATTATCCCCTATTTTCAAGAGTAAAAAAAAATTCCTTGAATTGGATTTTCAAAGCGTTTCCAGGACTGTTGAAGGTTTGTAGAAAAGATATATGAAGAGATACTGATGTTTCATAAAGTAGATTATGAGATACTGGCACGGACCTAATACGAATATTTACCCCTGTGGGAATGCTGGGTTTCGGGTGGGGGACACGAAATCCGTCGCAATTGCGTATTTTTTTTCTGCGGGGGGCAAAAATCCCTAGATCTAGGGAAATTCCCTCCATTTAGGGATTTTTTTCGCCCCACCGCCACTTAAATGAGTTTGCGACGAATTTAGTGTTCCCCATACAGAAACCACGCATTCTCACTGGATCTCCAAGCTTGTTTTGGGAGAGAAGCATAGTGAACCCACCAAACGATGCTCACTTCACCGTCTGGCGTGGCGCCAGAGGCCATCTGCGCCCACATAAACCGCCTACATCACACTCATGCCCTCTCTAGCACCAGTGCCAGTAGGTTGTCATCTCATCGCAAGGTTTCTGTCCTGATAGCAGAGTCCGTGGCACCAAACACGGTGTATCTGCATTGTTTATCACTGACAAGCAAAACCACCGGCTAACTGTGAACCGTTCAACGCAGCGCCTTAGACAGTACTGCGGGTTCTACACCAAGTGCAGGCTCTCGAACCTCCTGCCCGAGCTGTTCGAACACGTGGATCCTGACTGACCGTATTCTGAATCTGCTTCACGGGTTTGTGTTCCCAGTATACAAGGTGATTGTGGCTATTGACTCAGCGCCTCCAGCATACGATAATACGCCTCCATTTATCATAGTTAAAAAACAAAATACATGTCCCTCAACCATAATATGAAGGCGGCGCCAGTAGCAGATCCAGATCCAGTCCCTTCCCCCAACGATCTTGGGGGACCCGCGGAAAGTCGGGGTATTTAGGTGGGGGAGCATATTTAAACTACTCCAACCGAACTTTACGACCTGCTAATGGGGGGGCTTTGCCCCCCTCGACCCCCCTGCTAACCCCTGGACCCCCCCCCCTCTTAACATACCCAACCAAACTTTACGACCTAACAGCTAACTGAGGGGCATTGAAAGAAGTGCTTATGTCCCCTTCTTCAACATTAGCTATTACATTACTGACGACGACAAGATGGTCCGCCGGCTTCACCAAACCCGTCCTCCTCCGAAGAAGCTTCGTCACTAACCTGCTTCACGCGTTCGTACGTGCTACCAGTAAGTGAATACATAGTCATATATGATGGTTGCAAGATTCTTATGACGTAAATTACTTACCGTTTAGATGCTTCATTATGACCTTAATACTGTGACCCGGGGCTTCGCCCACCTCGGACCCCTCTTTGGTATGGAGAGTGAGTGAAATTGTGTGGTTTCCCGTACGTTGTAAAAAAATCCCGGAATGTACGAAATTTCCCTACATCTAAGTAATTGTAAGGAATTTCCCTACATCTAGGGTATTTTTCAACCCCCAATAACTCAAAAACTATGCATTTGTGACGCATTTCATGCATACCACCGCATTCCCCGCAGTCTCAATGGCCCCCTAGTCAATTTTGGTTGCGAAGGGTGAGTATGGGCAAACACTAGAATAATACCGTGACTCTTAAACCAGTAGCAGCTTAGGGGGGTGGGGGGTTGCCAGTATTATTTTACATTGTTCCCAGTCTCACAGCGGTACTTCTCACACTTCGCATCGGTTAGATCTCATTAGTGTATGCATTTTGAACCCCATATATGTGCGTCGCAAGCTGCTAGAAACGCCGCTAGTGATTTTTGAAAATTTAGTGGGTTTCTTGCGGCCAACTTGGAGTGCAATGGGGGGCTGGGAGGGAGAGCGTAACACCCAGGGGGGGCAAAGCCTCTCCGTTACCTAGGTTATGTCAAGTTAAGTTGGGGTAGTTTAAATTTATTTGACACGCAGTGCAGGGCACCAGAAATATGCAGCGGAGTACAGGACATGACGGCAGCGCAGGCCAGTGTTGCAAGAAATATCTCCTCGCAGAAATAAGTCACTGTGCTGTCCACCACGCGTGCGCGCTGGGGAAATACACAGCAGGAAAAACATTAATTTGCCTGGTTTTGTTCTATTTTGTCCACTTGTGATCTCTGTGAGCAGTGAGTGAAATATAGAAACAGTAAACAAGTTGAACCTCTCTGCCAGATATTTTGCAGCTGTGGCGATGGGTGCACAACAGGCATTGAAAAGTCTCATTTTATTAGTTATTTATTGGGAAAACTACTGATTGGTGACAAAAATGGTTAGCAAATTCGTTCAAAACTCACCTAAATCTACCAGAAGAAAATATTCTCTTCGTGAATTGTGAGACAGGGAACAATGTAAAAATTTACTGGTTGCCCACCCCTAACACCCCACTCAGAAAGATGACAAGTTCAACAAGATTTCAGAAAATTGGTGTCAAAATCAGTGCAACAGGTGTAAAACTTAATAAATATTGTTCATAAAATTTGTAAGAAAGTGAAGCTAGGTTACGGTTTCAGCAGCGATGAGGGTGCTTACACTAAAACACCCGTCACACTCCAGAGGTTGACACCATTCTTTTCTGATAATTTTATTGTTCTATTCATCCTTGTAGATATTTCCTGTGGAAATGTGAAAATGGGGAGTGGCTGGAGGCCAAGCCCCAGCCTGTCACCTCCCTGGGTGGGGTGAGGTGAGGCACGTGTGTTTGTTTTAGTGAGAAAACATCTCACTGGTCTCCTGGAGGCAAGGGGGGCTGGAGGCCAGGAAGGTGAGGGGCTGCTGGGAGGGGAGGAGGCCACCTCACCGGGAAGATATGAGGGAATGCTGAACTAACAACTTGGGAAGAACTTACTGTGGCTGAGATAGTACTTAATTTGTTGATTTTATTATTATTATTATTATTATTACTACTACTATTATTATTTTTAACATTACCATTGTTATCACTATTATCATGGAACCCAGCTCATTGTTGCCCATCCTTGCCTCCCTGCAGGGTGGACGACCTCAAGGACGGCACGTTGGTGGGCGAGGACGCTCTCGGCAACAAGTACTATGAGAACAAGCAGCTGACCCTCGGTGAGTTGGCTTAACTAAACAATAATTATGTTCATGTTTTTAAATAATTGTTTTATTATATTTTCTTACTTTATTTTTGCTCAGTTTCAGCCTATTGACAGTACGTGCCACAGTTTACAGTTCAGTGAGTGCGTCCTCAACCAATTTTTTGCACTACTAGCCAAGAGTCCCGTTCATTTATCCTCATCTGGAATGTGTACTTGAGATGAGTGTCTATCCTGTTGACTTTGATGAGTTTACAGCATAAGTCAACACCCAGCCGTGAACTCATTAGGTGTTGTTTTTGCCCCCCCCCCTTTTTTTTTTTTTTTCCTTTCCCAACCATCACTCTAATTTTTCATATCCATTTCTGCTCAATATCCCGGTAGCTGCTTGGATCATGTTTCTTAAAGGCCCCTCTAAGCGAGAAAAATTAGAAAAAATCATCACTCACGCAAACCATTTCATAATATATATCAACACATTTGTGATCAGTTTATGCATCATCTATTTTAGGGGGTTTATATCATGGCAAAAATTTGGCCCATCGCTGCTACCAGGTTAACCCTTTCCATCCATGACGCAGACGTCAGCGTCACAGTATGGAAAGGGTCAAGAGGAAATGGAAGAGGATTAATCCTCTTTTATACCTCTTAATCCTCTTCCATTTTTTGTTTAGAAGAGGACTACCGGTGATGCCGACGTCGGCGTCACCAAAGTGAAGGGGTTAAGGGGACTGCTTGGGTCTACACCAGCATTTTATTTTCCATTGATGCCCTTTCATGGACCTTAATGATAATAATAGTAATAGTAATAATAGTATTAGTAATAACAATAACAGTTTTCACAAGTAGTAGTATAGGCAAGATCTGTAAGCTTAAAGGAGCTATGACCAGCTATAGTAAAAGCTGTAATTGTTGACTTATTATTGCGCCTACTAATATTAATTTTTTTTATATTGCCTTGATACACTTGTGGAGAATATTATAACCTCATGGTGATGGAATGCCTTGGAGAGCATCATGTTGCCAAAGAACAAACCACCACCACCACCATTACCACCACTCTCCCCCGCAGGCCGTAACCGCTGGGTCATCTACAACCCGAGTGTTGGCACCGACTACGACGCCTCCATGGTGCCGGCGGAGTGGTTCGGTTGGCTGCACCACAAGACTGACCAGCCGCCAACTGTGGTACGGAGAGAGAGAGAGAGAGTCCACTTCATTAAAATAAATATTCATATGTCATGTACTACATTAAGCTTAGAGAGAGAGGGGGGGGGGCAGAGCAGGGGAGGGAAAAGGAAAGAAAGAAAGAATTGAAAGGGAAAAGTGCCAGTAGTGGAGAGAGGGAGAGAGAGAGAGAGAGAGAGAGAGAGAGAGAGAGAGAGTACAGAATTGGCACGGATTTGGCCTTCACTGGTAGCGTGGTAACATATAGTCCCCTATCTTTCTCTGCCTCTGTGGTGGATAGTGGAGTGTTTCCCATGTGGTATTGGTATGCTGGATATCCCCTCCCAAGGTGCAGGATTTTACATTTTTCTTCACTGAATTGTTGCGGCCACTTTTTGCCCCACTCCTGTAGCTTGGTGATGTCTTCTGGTAGGAAATCCACAGCCAAGAGGTTAACCCGGTAGCTGCAGGGATCATGTTCCTTAAAGACCCCTCTAAGCGAGAAAAATGAGGAAAAATCATCACTCACATAAACCATTTCATAATATATATCAATGCATTTGTTGTCAGTTTATGCATCATCTATTTTGGGGGTTTATATCATGGCAAAAATTTGGCCCGTCGCTGCTACCGGGTTAAGGGAATGAAGGAAGACCAAGCATATAAAAGATAATTTTGAAGTAGCAAACCAGGGGTAAAAAGTATATATGGATGATACTAGGAAACAGAAAAAGACAAAAAGAATAAAGAATGATGAATACAAGAGATAGAAAAAAGAACTGATGATGGGGGGAATAAAAAAGT
Source organism: Eriocheir sinensis (assembly GCF_024679095.1). Taxonomy (NCBI): domain Eukaryota; kingdom Metazoa; phylum Arthropoda; class Malacostraca; order Decapoda; family Varunidae; genus Eriocheir; species Eriocheir sinensis. The sequence goes on from NC_066537.1 coordinate 980,421, forward strand.
GGGATTATCTGGAGTGAAATAGGGAAGAGGAAGGAAAGGAAAGAAAGAATTGATGATGAGAGGAATAATATGAAGTCAGAGAAGGAAGATGAGGGAGAAGGAGGAGATGGGAAGGGGAGGAGTAGAGGATAGAGAGGAAGAGGAAGAAAGAACTGGAATAAATAAGAACATAAGGAGACTGGTTAGGTTAGGTTAGGTGAGTTTGTGAAGAAGAGGAAGAAAAAAGAATTGCTGATGGAGGGAATAATACAAGAAGGATCATCTTTACTAAGTAGGGAAGAGGAAGGAGGAATTGAAATACACATAAGAACACATAAGGAGACTGGTTAGGTGAGGTGAGTTAAGGAAGAAGAGGAAGAAAAGAGAATTAATGATGCAGGGAATAACACAAGGGTGATCCTCTTTATAGTTAGTTAAGGAAAAGAAAGAATTGGAATACACACAAGGACACATGTTGGCACCAGGCAGTCAATAGGCACCCCAAACATCACCAAATGTGGGGTACAAACTTGGTGGAGGGACTGGTTTTGTGCTTTGAGTGACAGTAGTGGGCTAAAGGGTAGCCTGTCCAGATTTTTTGTTTTTATTTATAAATGATCCATGAGACATCCTAGAGTTAAATCAGAGTATATGCTTATCTTTGTATTCATTCATACACACACTGGTAATATTTCTGTAGTGTCTGATTCACTTAATTGAGTGAAATGCTATTGTGATAAAGTCACAAATTCGTGTCACTTGTAAAATTGAAAGCAGTAATGTAAGTTATGCCTCCATGAAATATACACAAATAGGTGAATATGAAAGCTCACAAAGTCTTACTAAGTGACATCACCTGCTTTGCGCAGAAAAAAATATGCTTATCAAAGGAATCTGATACCCACAAAATGGCGTGCGCTGCTGCCTTGGGCCACAGTTATCGAAGAAAATATGAACGTATTTTCATATTATAGTTCTGTTGTTTATTCATTGTTTTGTTCAAGAAGAAGACTACTCAATTTTAGTTAGTTTTTTGTTATAAGGATTCTTTACGAAATACAATTATAACATTACCGCCTACTACTTAGGAAACATACTGAATCCTGGATCGGCTACGGTGACGTGAGGTGCGCCTATTCTTCACACTCTGTCCACTCCATCTGTGAAAGTTGCAAACATCCACTATAGTTGGTTCACCCAAGTCTGATTGTGCTGGGCTGGCAACCTGCTGTCAAGCGCTGTCTGGATTGGTGATGTTGTAAAACCTACTCACTTGATAAACAGTCGTCAGTGTCAACAATGTCCAGGCAGCAATAACAAATACCGTCAGTTATAGTCGATTATGAGTTTAAAAAAATATTAGTAATGTTGTAAATAGCTGTTTTATTAATATAAAGCCTGCTAATTTTCTCAGGGGTGGACAGCTTCAAGGCTGTTTAATAATCATAGTCAGCGATATTGTAAATTAACAAAACAGCTATTTGCGACATTACTAATATTTTGTAACTCATAACTCCCACCCTTGACGATCACATTTGGTCTCCTCCCCTCCCTATGTTTGTCCTTCCCATGTTCACACTGTTTCCAGGTTTCTTTGGCCGCCCAGCTGGTCTCCTTCCTTCTGCCTCTACCTCTGCAGCTTTTCTGAGTGTCTGGCCCTCCTCCTATCTCCTTGATGGTGGTAGATAGTTGATGTTCATTAGATGTTGTTTTTGTCCCCCTCCTTTTCTTCCCATTCTGCTTACTGTAAGATATGTGCCTGTCCCTGTCTTATTTTTCATATCCATGTCTGTTCATCGAGGGGACTCTGCTTAGGTTTATACCAGATTTTTTGTTCCCTTGATGCCCTTCACTGGATAGTAATGGTTAATAATGATAATAATATTGTTGTTGTTTGCATTGCAGGTGCCCCCAACGGCCTACACCTGGCAGAGTGGCCACCAGGAGAACGTGACGGGGACCGCAGACGCCTTCACCCCCTACAGCACCACCAGGCCCAAGGTGGAGGCATGGACCCCGCCCAGGAGGGCGTGAGACCTCTCTCCATCTCTCCCTCCCCGTAGACATAGTGGCTAGGGCTGGTTTTCTGTATCCCTCTGAGGTGAATCCTCCAGGCTTCCTCCTTGCCCCAGTGCATGAGGCTGGCCATCCACTGGTCCATGATCCACGACCGTCAGCCAAAAGTAGGGTGTGTGGAGGAAGGCTAAAAAGCATCCATTGAACCTACACAGCTCTGGCTGTGGCAGGAATATCAACACTTGTCTTCCCTTTGAAATCATCCTTCCTCAAAAGTTCAATAAGCTGAGCTTAAACTTGCTTAATGAACACTAAATAGTGTGCCTGATAGTTCAGCAAATGGATCATAAAACTTGTGTGGCACACGGCCAACACTGTGCCGCAGACACAGCTGTGGAGGCAGGTGTGGACATGTGTCACAGGTCACGGACAAGTGGATGCCCGGCCTAACAGCAGCAGGAAGAGAGACCATGATGGAGAGCTATTCCCATAAAATGAGAGAATGGAGTTGAACCTTGTTGCTGAAGAGCAGCCAACTGTTTTGAGTTCAGGAAGAAGTTAACAGCTCAGATCCTGGTGAGGTGGTGCACAAATACCATGCAGGCACATCACTTGTGTTACACTTTAAGGTTTTGAAGGTGCAGAGAAAAGGACTGGTGAACCATCTGACTCCTATAAAATTACCATACTTGTTTGTGTGTGGGTGTGGGTGTTGAAGTTAATGCCTCAGAAAACAATGTGTCGTCCAGCAGCCATGCAGAAATATGACCTGTATGAGTGTTTATTGTGTTCAAGGTTACTAAGAAGACAATGATGAGCCAAGCAATCCCTGGTGTGTGGGAGTCCCTTCCCTGCAGTAATGTGCCCACCTCCCCTCTCTTTTTCACTCCAGCAAGGAAGGGAAAGGTGACTGTGGCTTGTTATTTATTTTTCCATGGTTTATGTTTCACTTTTTGTATTGATAGCTTCTGATGCACTGGGGTCTGAAGGAAGCCAGGTTATCACAAGAGGAAAATAAATGTAAATATGTACATTGAAAGTACAATTGTGTTATCACTTAAAGCCTGTTTGAATGGAGGAAAGCTGGATGAGGTAGAATATTTCTGTTATTTGGGAGATGTTCTGGACTGTGGGGTGGCAGTGGAAAGGACAGTGAGAGTGAGAGTGGCGGCAGCGTGGTTAAAGTGGAGGGAGGTGGCTAGTTTACTTGTGAATCGTAGCATCTCTCTAAAGAGCAGAGTAGGGGTGTACCAAGCGTGCATTAGATCAGTGATGTTGTAAGGAGCAGAAACATTGGCTCTAACTAGAAAATTGATGGAAGTATTGAGAGCAAGTGATTGCAGAATGTTGAGGTATATTGCAGGGATCAGGTGGCAAGACAGGATGTCCAGTGCAGATGTAGCTAACAGTGTGGAATAGAGGACCTGGAAAGAGTGCCGAGAAGGAAAGGACTCTGATGGTTTGATCATTTAAAGAGAGCAGGGGAGGATACAGTGCTGGGAGTTGTAGAGAGATTGGAGGTAGAAGGAAGGTGACCAGTTGGTAGACTTAGGAAAACGTTGAGGTGTATACAGGAAGACTTGGCATCGACGGGATTGGATGAGCATTGGGCAGAAGACAGTAGAATGGAGGAGAGCCATAAAGCATCCAACCACTCAGGAAGAGTGAAAACAGACATTAAACGAAATGATGATGAGGATGACTTAAAGCCTGTTTGTGTATGCATATGTGTGTGTGTGTGGCTGTGTAGTGACATTGGCCATGATTCATGGGTTGCATGCAGTCTTGACTGCCGTATGACATTCTGGTACTATTCCTCCTGACTGGAAGAGGGGGTGGTTGTCCCTATCTGGAAAAGGAAAGGGGACTGCCAGGATTACAACAACTACCATGGTATTACACTGCTCGGGGGCTACGTGGTGCAGTGGTTAGCACACTCAGCTCACAACCGAGAGAGCCCGGGTTCGATTCCCGGGCGGAGTGGAAAAATTTGGGCGGCTTTTCCGATACCCAACGTTCCTGTCCACCCAGCAGTGAATGGGTACCAGGTATTAATCGGGGGCTGTGTCCCGTCTCCTGGGATCTGTTCCCTTCTCCTATAACTCCTTCCCCCTCCTGTCTCTCTCCGGCATATGACCACAGATGTTGCGCTGACTAAACAAAACTTTCCAACTTTTCGTTACACTGCTCAGTGTGCCAGGCACAATGCTTGCCCACCTATTCCTCATACAGATTTGCAGCCAGCTGCTGAAACTGCAGAGACCTGAGCAGTCTGAGTCCACACCTGGTTAGTCGACAAATGACCATATCCTAGCGCTTTACATGCTGATGAAAAGCTGACGTGAGTTTCGACAGGGAATGCTTGCAGCCTATGTCAATCTCAAAATGGCATTTGACTCTTCATCGCAAGGCACTCTGGGATGTCCTGTAACTCTGCAGGATTCTGCGAGGACTGTTGATCTATTGCCTGGCCTGTATTCTGGGAGAAAGAGCTGTGAGGTGTGTGTGGGGGTGCCACGCTTCTTCCCTGTGAGGGAGGGCTGCACCCTTGCCCCATCACTTTTCAGCCTGTGAGGGCTTCACAGGCGCATCAGCTGCCCCGTCTTCCTAAGGAAGGCGCAGGTGAGGCGGGTGACAGCTTCCTGTCGTGATGGGTGGACGCCTGCCGCCGCCAGCAGCGTGGGCAGGTCAAAGGTGGGCACGTCCAGGGCACGGAGTTGGTGTCGGAGCAACACTCGCTGGGAGTGGTGGCGGGGGCAGTGCAGCAGCAGGTGCTCAATGGTGTCCTCGACGGTCCGGCACCAGGGGCAGTGAGGGTCGGGGACGAGGCGCAGGCGGTGGAGGTGAGCGCCGAGACGTGTGTGGCCCAGGCGGAGGCGCGTTAAGGCCACGTCTAGGACACGGGACTTTTTTCTCACCCACGGCTGTGGGGAGGAGTTGGTGCGGTATTGGCCCATGGATGTAGTGCGGAGGGTGTTGGCGAGCGTGTCATCCCAGGAGGCGCGGCAGGTGCGGGAGATAAGGCATTTGGCCGTGGAGAGTGGTAGGGGGAGCGGCGTGATGTTTACCTCCGCAAGGGCCATCTTGGCGGCGGCGTCTGCTATACTGTTGCCTCGTATGCCGGAGTGCGAGGGCACCCACTGCAGGGTGACCTCCCACCCCTCGGATGTCAGGAGGAGGAGGGCTCGCTGGATGGTGTGGGCTAGGGCCGTCGATGATGTTGGGTGGCGGGAGCGGAAGAGGTGGAGTGAGGAGAGGGAGTCAGTGTAAATGACAGCCTTGCCCTTGGTATGGGTAGTGTGAAGGTATGCGATGGCCTAGTGCAGGGCGTAGAGCTCAGCCGTCAGGACGTCTGTCTCTGCGGGTAGTCTCCACGTCCTGCAGGTGCTGGTGCTGGGGTCATATGTGGCTGAGGCAGTGGAGGGTGGAGACGGTGAGTGGGAGCCATCGGTGAAGATTTTCAAGTGGTGGTGGTAGAGGGACCTGTCCATCTTGAGGAAGTGTGTGGCCGCCACGATGCTGGAGGTTGGTTTGTGTGGGAGGTCGTGGATGTACAGGGACATCGTGTGGGAGATGTCTAGCCAGGGTGGGATAGGGGAGTGTGGGCTGATGGGTTGTGGTGGTGGTGGAGTGAGATGGAGTAGTAGGTGGACCAGTAATGCCCTCACAATCAGGGGTTGGTGGGCCGCGGGGAGCCAGACTGGAGCGTGCTGGTCGACTCCTGAGGTGCTGTAGAGCTCAGAGTGGGTGGGAAGGTGGCAGGCTCAAGATGCGGTGGTAGTGGTGGCACAGCACTTCTCTTCTGTGGGTGGCGAGCGGGGCGATGCCGCTTTCTGCATGGAGGGAGACAACTGGGGAGGACCTCATGGCCCCCATTGCGATCCTCAGGGCAGCGTTTTGGGTGGTGTCTAGCTTGGCTAGGCTGGAGGGGGCCGCTGCCCCATAGATGCTGCTGCCATATGATAGGCGCGCTCTGATGGTGGTGCAGTAGTATTGAAGGAGCATGTCTCGGCCTGCCCCCCAGCGGACACCTGCAAGCCTCTTCATGATGTCCAGGTGCTTGTTGCAGGAGGTGTGTAGGTATTCAATGTGGCTGGCCCAGGTGAGGCGAGGCCCATCCAGCCACAGCCCCAGGAGGTTGTGTGTCCTGACATAGGGGATGGGTGTTCCATTTAGGGACACTGTAGGTGGTGTTGGCAGTCTTTTGAGGGTGAAACACATAAGGGCGCTTTTGTGTGGACTGATGGTGAGGCCCCAGGTGGTCACCCAGGCTGCGATGGCTGTGGCAGCCTCCTGGAGGTGTTGTTGTGACTCCACCAGTGTCGGTGCCCTGCTTAGGATGGTTATGTCATCTGCAAACATGAGGAGGTGTGAGTGGGGAGGTACCTGGAGGTCAGACATGAGTATGTTGAATAGCAAGGGGCTGAGGGCAGAACCCTGTGGCACCCCTCTTCGGATGGGGTGTGGTGATGACTTGGAGGCTCCCACCGCCACCTGGAAGGAGCGGCCGGAGAGGAAGTCTCTAACCCAGGCAAGGGTGGTGCCAATGATCCCCATGCTGGCCAGCTTGTACACGACTCCCTCGTGTGGCGATGTGTCGAAGGCCCCCTCCAGGTCCACAAAGAGGGCCGACATGACTTGTCGCTGGCGGTAAGTGTCGCAGATGTGGAAGTCCATCTGCGCCAAGACATCCAGGGTGCTCCGGTGTGGTCGGAAGCCGCACTGCTCCCTCCTCAGCAGTTGCTTCTCCTCCACCCACCAGGATAAGCAGGTCGCCACCAGGCGCTCCAACAGCTTTCCAATGCATGAGAGGAGGGCAATTGCCCTATAAGCTGATGGCAGCGATGGGTCCTTGCCTGGTTTGAGTATGGGAATGATGGTGGACATCTTCCAGCAAGAAGGGAACTCTCCTGTCTGCCAGCTGATGTTGAGGATCTGCAGGAGGTGGTCATGGATGTCGGGGGTGAGGTGAGTGAGGAAGTCATACGGGATGATATCATGGCCCGCAGCTTTCCCCGGCCTTAGGGAGGCCATTGCTTGGGTTGCTTCAGTTGGGGTGAAGGGCTGGATGAGCTCTGGGATGCCCAGGGAGTTGACAGCGTTGACTATGGTGTTGTGAGTGTTCTGGGACGGATGGATGGTGGGTGTGGCGCCTATCCTTGTGTGGTAAAAGTTGGCCAGGACTTCTGCCTTCTGTTGGTCGTCTAGCTGGGCATGGGTGTAATTGGTGATGGGAGAGGACTGGCGCACCTTCCTGCCTTCCATGGCATGCAGGAAGTCCCATGTCCTTTTAGTGGAAGTGGAGAATGAGAGGGAGGAGCAGTGGGTTCCCCATGCCTTCCTCTTGGCCTGGAGGATGGTCCTCCCACAGATGGTGTCGAGTCGTCGGTATTCCTGGCCTGCCAGAACGGTCGGTGTCTTGCGCCACTGGTTCCAGGCCCGGCGACGGGCTCTTACTGCCTGCTGACATAATTATGTCATCCCACCATGCCTTCCCCGGATGGCGGGGGGTGCGGCGGGTAATGAGGTGGAACGCCGCTCGCCCAGCTCCCTCCAGTGTTTGGTTTAGGCCACTTGTTGCCTCCCCCAGTGGGCGGGTGGAGAGTTCAGGGGAGCAGTGTAGGGCCTGCTGGAATTTTGGCCACCCAGTCGCTGTTATTTTCCACCGTGGCAGGCATCCCGGGTGAGGCCTGGGGAGAGAGGCTAAGATGGGAAAGTGGTCGCTCCCCATGTAAGGGCCCGTGGAAAACTCTAAAGTGTTGAGCGCCGGGTCACCGAGGAACAGGTCCAACATTGATGCTGCCCCGGTGTGGGGGTGGTACCTAGTTGCCAATCCTGGAGGGCTGAGGAGGCTCAGGTGCGGCGAACCCTGGAGGACCCGGAATAAGTTGTTGCCTGGGGTGTGCCTGTGGTGTGGAGGCAGGTTAGGGTCCCAGCAGTGGTGGTGGGCATTAAAGTCCCCCATGACTAGCAATGGGAGTGGGAGGGTAGAAAGGTAGTGAGCTAGCTCTTGATAAGTTGCTGCTCCACCTGGATTGTAGCACACTGCCACTGTGAGCCAGCCCCCATGGAGCCCTATCCTGGCGGCAGCTATCTCCAGGCAACCATCCGGCCACCTAGGAAGCCTGAGCTCTGAGTGCACCAGTTCCTCCCGGAGAGCAAGGAGGATTCCACCGCCTCGTCCCTGCTGGCGATCTTTCCTGATGATGGTGTACCCGGGTAAGGTGAGATTGAGATGGGGGGGGAGCCAGGTCTCACATAACCCAGCTACCGAGGGCAGTGTGTCCTTGAGGAAGATGTGGAGCTCCTGTGATTTCCGAAGGAGAGACCGGGCATTCCAGAGCATGAAGGAAAGAGCCATCACTGGAGGAGGGTAGACATTAACATGGAGACAGTGGGCCACAGAGACTTGAGTATGTCTATGAAAGGAATTCTAGTCAGGACGGCCCAAAACCACGACGGCCCTCCGCGACGGCCCCCCAGGACGGCCCCAAATTCTAGTCAGGACGGCCCTCTACGACGGCCTCCCAGGACGGCCCTTTGTTAGACAAACAATGGGGAGCTTTCTAAGGTAGTGGTTTCTAAGTAGTGAAATAAGTAAAAAGTCCATACGCGTTTCTTATTCCTTTTTCGCCTTCGATACTCCAAAACAGGGTATTAAACAGTCGATGCAAGGTTCCATTTATTTGTATAAACATAGGATTTAAAAAAGTTAAATTTAAATATCCAATGAAAGCAGTAGCCTAAAACTAAAATATTCTTTTTACATCAAAAGTAGGCTCACATATGATTTATATAATTCTCTCAATTTCATACATAGGCCTAATCACAAACTGGGAGCAGTTAACCTGGAACACTTCTTGAGTAAGGATGATGTTGTCAGGGTTCCCTCTTCGTACTGCCTCCAGTAGCTGAAAATTCGTCCTTGGGTGGTCTGAGCACGTTTGCGGTGATACTTTTTCAGTTTCTTCTCCTTCACAAGCTGGACCTGAAGAGGAACAAGGCAGCTCTCTGCATGAAGGAGGGGATCAGTTTGTAGAGCTGGTGGAAGCTTGATTGCGGTTTTCTCATTGATGCGACGGTGGTAACCCTCTGCATCATTATTTGTTCTTGTTGATTGGTTGAAGATGCACCATGAAGTTGGCGGCCACAGGTCTCCTTCAATCCACGTGTCTCGGATGTAGTCTAGAAGTGGAGCTACGGCTGGTGTCGATGGTTCATTGCTGAGCTGGTTGAAGGCTGCACGAATGTGTTCAACAGGAAGACATGGGAGAGCGAAGAGTTTCCTGACAAACTTCTGCATTGGACCGTTTTCACGGTATGCAACCGCCAAACCAAGGTCTTGAACCTTCCTAAAGATACACTGTGCCCAATGAAATAGGCATCCCTGGATGGTGGTGTTTGGCAAGATGTAACGGAAGGCTCTCCAAATGGCTTGCTCGAAATCAGCAACAACCTTCTTGACGTGATTGTTTGGAACCATGTTAAGGATAGATTCCAAGACAGCCTTGTAATCCCTTTTCCTACGGCGTGACATCAGCACAAATATAAGTGGGACTTGCTTCATGTCACTGTCATCTCCTTTGATGAAAGCATGAATGGAGAATAGCTGGTGGAATGGGGCGGCGACGATCTTGAAGGTGGCATCAACATACCACGTCTTGGCACGTTCCAGGATGTCAAGTTGTGCTTGTGTTGCAAAAATCAAATGTCTTGCCCCATCCATTGCGATATCATTGCGGAGATAATCTTGTGGTATGAAGTTAACAGCTACTTCGAAGTGCAGATCTTGTGGATCTGTAGGCCGCAATGCTTGGCGTAGTCTGTTGGCCCGTCTCATAAGGAGGCCCGGTGCAGGACGACTTGGCTCTGGATCAGTAGGTTGTAACTGGCTGGTCATCACTTCTTCAACAATGGCACTGGCAGAACGGAACACATCTTCAGACGCCTTACGCTTGACATCAGCCACAATCTCGTAGTTCTTCTGCTTCCCTGGTTCTGCCTGATGAGCGTGGTCATGGAGCCCTGGAGTAAAAGTGTTGCCCTTTTGTAAGACAGTGGCCTTGCACGTAAAGGTGCGATTCCGGATGCTGCAACGCCAAGTAGTTTTGCCAGGATGTCCATTCTTGTTAGCTTTGATGTTGTACGAATAACCATTGCTGTCAACCAAGAGAGGTTTTCCTTTGAGTGTGCCGGCTGGTATGATCTGGTAAGTTGTGACGTGTGGCTCATCGCTGGCCGAGATGTCTGCAATAGGAAGATCTGGTAATGCATCCTCTACAATATCTTGAGGAATTTGAAAACTGTGTGTTATGTGGAAAGTGCCGTCATCACTGTTGCTGGTGTTGCTTAGATGAATGGCAGCATGTGAAGCAGACTCCATGGCAGTGTTCTGTGCAGGTTGCAGGTCGGGCAGCTGATGGTCACTTGTGTCGTCTTGAGTTATCAGGCTGTTTTCGCTTGTGAAGGTCGATGTGTGTGCTTTCACCAACTGGCAAGGTAAAGTCTTCCAGCTGAGCCAAAGAATCTGCAGGACACTTACACTTGCAACAATGCCACTGTATGTTGAGGTCACCCTTCTTCATCAGTTGGTATTGAGCATAACTAACTCCACTGTTACACAATCTGTGTTGCCACTGGGAGCAGTTATCACAACACAAGGCATGCTGTCGGTTTGTAACCACTCTGTCACAGCAGACACAGTAGGCAGGGGTGTCCTTACTTTGTGAAGGTCTTACTGGAGGCATGCTGATCAATGCTGTCTGAGCAGTAGTGGATCGATCTGATTAGATGGATTCAACTCCTGTCAATTTATACCTGGAAGCCTTGTGTTTATCATACTACTGGCAACACTTTCAATTAGGTGTGAAGCAGATTCAGTGTGTTCGGAAACACTGTGGGTGGTATTCCTAGTCGTTTATCATACTTATGTATGGTAAGCGTGACTGTTACAGCAGAAAATGTGCACAAATTCAAGGAAAAATTGGACAAATATAGATATGGAGACAGGTCACTATGAGCCCCGCTCGAACCCTGTAATATACAACTAGGTAAATACACACACACACACACACGTGTACACACCCTCCTTATCTTCTACCTCCTCCCTCCAACCATCCCTATCCCCTCCCTCCCTACCGTCAACTGCCGTCAACTGGTGTCAACCCTCCCTTCCTATTTCAGCCCTTCACTGCTTATTATTATCTTTTTTTTTTGTGTGATAATAATAATAATAATAATAATAATAATAATAATATTATTATTATTATAACAATAATATTACTATTATTATTATTATTGTTATTGTTATTACACACACCCACACCCAGACACACATGCACACATGCTTGTCGCCTTATCTCCCATCCCATCCCTCCTCCCTCCCTTCCTCCCAGACTCTCCCTCCCAGTCCTTCCCTACTCCCGGCTCTCTCCCTCTTTCCTTTACTCCAACTCCCCCCATGACACACACACACACACACACACACACACACACACTGAAACAAGTTTCATTAAAATATTGGTGGATGTATAACAAGTAGGGATTTTTACATGTATTTCTAGTTATCAATGAAGATTGATATCCTCACTATTGACGACAGTTGGTGACAAGTGTTGAATTGTTAAATCATGAGGGAGGTGACAGTAGCTAGTTGATGGTAGTTGACGGCAGTTGACGGTAGTTGACGGTAATTAGCACATAAATGCAATTGGAGCTAAGGCCAAAAAATTGCCAAGTGTGAACCGTGGAAAATGGAGATCAAAATGGGGCCGTCATGGTTTGAGGCCGTCAGGGGGGGCCGTCGTGGTCTGGGGCCGTCCTGACCTGACACCCTATGAAAGACAGGCCCTGCTGGAAAAGATGGTAGCCCCTCGTGAGGAGGGTAAATAAACCTGGGATAAAATCGTCCCTGTTGGGAGGGGAGGAGGAGTAGTAGGTAGGTTGAGGCGGATCCTGCAGTGGGTGTACAGGCCTGGGGGGTCTGGCAGAGTGTGAGGGTGGATGGGTTGTATTGTGAGGGGGGCTTGTGATTGCTTGTGGGCTCAGAGTGTGAGCACTGGCGTCTGCCGAAGCCTCAGGCGATGAGTGTGGAGGCTCCGTGTGGTGGTGGGGGGTGGGAGGAGGGTGGTGAACTTCTACTTCGGCGGTGGTGTGGGTGATTCCGGTGTGGTGGCGTGGGGTGACTGTGGGGTGTCGATGTTGGTGCCGTCGTTGGTTGGGGCGCAGTGGGGTGAATGGTGCTGGGTTGTGGACGCTGGGCCAGGGGCCCTCCAGGTGCTCGTCCTCCAAGGTCTCCAGGGAGGCATACCTGTTGCCGGTGATGCAGGCGAAGGAGACCCCCTCCTGGACTGGTCTCGCTGGGAGTCGTGTGGGCTGCGTTGTTGGCCTAGGGGTAGGCCGGGGCCAGACCGGCCTAAGGTCCCGGAGTTGGTTGTTGGCCTCATGGAGCGACTTTCCTTCGTCCATCAGTCTGGTGTAGAGCTGCTGGGCCTCTGAGGTAAAGGGGCATTTAATGGACCTGGGTCCATGTGGGCCCCCACACTGGAAACAGTGGTAAGGCCGGGAGCAGGTGGAGTCCCCCTGCTTGGAGGGGTGGGGTCCGCTGCACCTAGCACAGCGCACTGGTAGCCGGCAGGTAATGGCGCTGTGTCCGATCTTTAGGCACACCGGACAGCGTAAGAGTGGGAGGAGGAAGGGCCTCGGCCAGAACGTGAGACCAGAAATGGCGACCCTCTTATAGATTATCCCTCTCACCTTGAGGCGTAGCCATTTCCCTGTGGTGGTCCTTGGGAGAAGGTGCGGTGGAATCCAGGCGAGTTCCAGACACTCACCTCCATCTAGGGTCTTGAATCCGGCCTGGATTTCTTCCATCGTGGTGTCTTCAGCCAGCGGCCCTACCCTGGCGTAGTTGTATTTGTCGTCTTCCTTCTCCGCTCTCCTGCAGGTAACCTCCCATTCTCCCAGGAAACAAAACAGCACACTCAAAACACTCTGAAACCCACGCAGTACACTTAGAAGCAGCCAAATCACACGCAAAAACACCGGAAACACAACACACTTGAATCACTCTGAAACACACGCAGAACACCCGGAAACAGCCAGATCACAAGCAAAAACACCGGAAACACAAATCACAGAGGCAACCACAGGCAGAAACCACAAGCGAACACACACCAAACACGTGTCGGGAAATCACAGGCAACACACAAGGTCCACAAGCGAGAACACACAAACGCAATCCCAAGAGCACGACGAAAACACAGGGCAAGCGATGTTGTGGAGCGCAGCGGGGTGAGGTCACGTCCTTCTCTCAGCAGAGGTCGGGTGTGAATGAAGGGGAAGCAGAGGTCGGGTGTGAATGAGCAGAGGTCGAGAGAGAGAGAGAGAGAGAGAAAGACGGACGGACGTGACGTGTCATAACTCAGGTACGTTTTATACATTCTCTCTCTCTCTCTCTCTCTCTCTCTCTCTCTCTCTCTGTTTATGAAAACTGAAAACCACCATCACCTAGACCACCACCACCACTATCACGTACCATCACCACCACTATCACGTACCATCACCACCACCACCACCACTATCACGTACCATCACCACCATCACCACCACCACCACCACTATCACGTACCACCATCACCACCACCACTATCACGTACCATCACCACCACCACCACCATTATCACGTAGTGATAGAAAAAAAATCATTTTCTAACACGAACCATTAATTAAATGTTACAAAAATTGAAAGTGTATATTGAATAGTAGACATTGCTACATGTAAATTAGATATTAGGTTATTATTGTTCAAAATTCAGGGCATGAACTTAAGTTTCTTTGAACTCCTAGAACGCTCAGTGGTAGGGATGTCACTCCACAGAGTCCAACAGTAATTCACAGTCATTTTGTTTGTTTTGATCATTACCAATAGCGGCGATCGCCGCTCTAGTATTTCCACGTGAAACTGGCTGATCGGGTAGTGGCGGCTGCGGGGTTATCGCCGCCACTACCCCATCGGCCAGTTTCACGTGAAATACTAAGCGGCGATCACCGCCATTGGTAACGATCAAAACCAAAGAGACTATATACGCTATAGTCTCCTTGATCAAAACAAACGAAGTGACTGTGAAAGCGGCCCTTAGTCCGAAAAGGCCGTAAAACAGGCTATTTTGTGACGGCTCGACGACGAACTTGGAATCGAGCTATCAAAAAATTCTTCGAGTTATTTAGTCAAACTACATTGCCAAGAGGGGCTACATGCCAAATTACAGCCTTCTAGAGGCAATAGCAAGGCCACACTAGACGAAAACGGCAAAGTGTCTGGAGTTCGTCAAAATCACTCTCGACAGGATTTACGTTTTGAGCTCTATCGACGAGACTACTTGGGAGTAGGGAAATGTTATGCACCATATTGGAAAGCACATTGGCAGGGCTAAATCATTTGATAATACGTTTTTTGAAATTCTAAAAATAAATGAGCGGATTTCATGGTTGGGAACTAAAAAAATAGGTTCCTGAGTCGTTTTTTGCGAATTTATTGGATTCTTTACCCTTTCGAGTCGGTTTTCGAGCCCGGTCGTTAATTAAAAAATATAGCCCTTTCATTTTGCCGTCGATTGATACCAAAAACATAAGGGAGTTATGGCGATTCGCACCAAAGCGGTTGATTTTCCAAAATTCGCGGCTTAATGACAAGGCTGGGGCAAGTGTCCGTTCCATAGTATAGAGTTCATTGATTTAACACGTCTGTAGGTTGCATTATATGAATCAAAAAAAAGGTATAGCCTAATACAGTAAAAAAAGATTAGCCGCAGATTTTATGGACGAAACTCTTATTTTATGACATGTTTTGATATATTTTAACAATCTGATGACCATTCCCCTCATATCAACTATTTTCAAAGGACAAAAAGGAGATTAATCAGTTTCTCATGAGTGTTCTGCTGGTGCTCACACTTGCCCCCAAAAATTAAAGCAGCGGTCGAAACGTCTTTTGTGGCACCTTTTGCTGCATTTTATAAATAAAGATAATAGCATATATTATAATGAATATAAAAAAAAGATCGATGGTTAATTTATACGGTTTTGACGAGAACTTTGCTTAGCGTTAGTAGCGACCGAAGCTCTTCTTTTGTGACACATTTTGCTGTATTTTAATAATCTGATGAGCCTTTCCCCTCACAAATAAATATA
Source organism: Eriocheir sinensis (assembly GCF_024679095.1). Lineage (NCBI taxonomy): Eukaryota > Metazoa > Arthropoda > Malacostraca > Decapoda > Varunidae > Eriocheir > Eriocheir sinensis. The sequence continues at coordinate 995,607 of NC_066537.1, forward strand.
AAACTTGCAACAAAAGAAACGAACCTACACAGCAGCGGCAGCAGTCATGGCACCGTTGTCAGTATCGCACTCAGTGCCGCGTATTTACCGGTTTCTGGCCCATAACTGTTGCCAAGAAGCACCAGTAATTAACCATTGAAACGATAATCATATATGAAGTCAGTTATTTGGGTGATGAAAGCAGTTTTTGGGTCGGAAATCGGCAAACATAAGAGGCAGAGTACGACAACCTGGCACCGCTGGGCACTGTCACGGATCGACGCGGCAGCAGTGGGCCACACGGGGAGGCGGCGCGTCGTCGCGTGTTTGACAAGACATTAATTCGTAGGTATATATTTAACATAGATTTTAAGACACTTCCACGGGTAGTTTTATTTCCAGGGTAAGCAAGGTGCGTCCACACACAAAAAAAGGAATTAGAAACAAGCATCAAAATAGCCTACACATGTTACTGTTGCTTATGGCCATCGCATTATTTTTTTGACCCATAAATTATAAGGAAAGATCGATGGTTCATGGTTTTGACGCGAACTAATTAATTTGCTTGGCTGCCGTTCATTTGTGGTGTGGCCGTGGCAGTGTTCGAGGCTGCCTGGCAGTGACACAGCAAGCAGTGCCGTGGGTGCGGGCAGCAGCAGGGTGGCGCCGCTCGTGGCTGCTGGCTCGGATGATGTTCCCGAAATGGTGTACACAGCCTTACCTGGCGAAGTGAATACTTACAACATGGATTATTGTTTTAGTCCCTGAATGCAGTGCACTAACAAGTGACTTCCGGAAAATAGAAGAAGAGAGAAGCCCAATATATGAAGTAGTACCGGTATATTTTGTGTTCATACAACACTACCGTATTGCTTTTCCATTTTAAACAGAAGGGGGTCAAGGGGGTGAAGCCCCCCCCCCCGTTAGGTAGGTGTCTCTTCTTTAAATTATCAATACCTAGAACACACCTCTACTAGTGTAAGTTGGGTGTATTAGCAGAAAGTCACCCATGACACCCCCACCCCCCTCCACACACACTCTCCCCCCACAGCCTCAGGCACTCGATTTTCTCTTAACTATAACAATGTCAGGTCTCCCCTTGTACACTATATATTTACGCCTCATTTGGGCTCTTTAATATAACCAATCTTAACCTCTCTTCCCCCACAACCCTCCACCCACAACACCCCTTCCCCTCACAGCCCCAGCACATGATTTTCTCTTAACTATAAAAATGTCAGGTCTCCTCTTTTATGCTATACGCCTCATTTGGGCTCTTTGATATAACCAGTCTTAAACTTTCCCCCCTCTCCCCCTCACACACAGTACCCTCCCTACCCACAGCACCAGACACACAATTTTCTCTATACTATAAAAATGTCAGGTCTCCCTTGTACACTATATGCCTCATTTGGGCTCTTTAATATAGCCAGTCATAACCATTTTTTCCTCCTATGGGCTCTTTGATATAACCAGTCTTGAGTCCATATTCTAAAACATATATCGGCACCTCAGTTCGCCTATTCAAATAGCCTCTCTTAGAAGTTGCTGGGATTGCCATGGATTGTTTTGTGATGTTAGTGATAGTTTTAATATGGCTTCTGCATCTGGAATGGGAAAACTCACCCTTGAAAACCTGGTTAGTCTTCTCTGTGGCCTTGGGTAATAGTTGTTATCGGAGTCTGATATGTTTTAAGAATATGGACCTGTAAGCGTCTCAGTTTGTCTTGTTGAAGTTCTCTGAATTGCCGTGGATTATTTTGTGATGCTAGTCATAGTTTGAACATGGATTCTGCATCTTGAACAGGAAAAATCACCCATGACAACCCGGTTAATCTTCTCTATGGCTTTGGGAAATAGCTGTAATGGGAGCAGGATACATTTAAGGATATGGACCCTAACCTCTTTCTCCCCCCTCCCCCCACAGCCCCAGGCCAGCATGATGAGTGGATGGCCAAGGCAGTGGGCGGCGGACAAGGGTGAAAGTCCCTGCACACTGTGGGAGGCCCTCACCCACTGGGCTGACCCCGCTGACCCCTGTGCTGCCAGCCAGAGGGTCATGCAGGACTTTGTGTCGTGCCAAGTGTTCCCCGCCTGGACACAGGGGGGTGGACAGGTGCTGCTGGGACAACTGGAACAGGTACTATATACCCCAACACCATTGTTTCTCCCTATTCATAAATTATGCCTAACTCCTGTTTTGGTTTTTAAATCTCCACAGTGCAGTGGTTAGCGTCCCTGACTACAAATCTGTGGGTCTGGGTTCGAATCCCAGCCTGGGCAGTTGGCATGCAGCCCACCCAGCTGTTCATCCTTCCTTTCTGAGTGGTTAATAAATGGGTACCTGGGGACACCTGCTGGGGAAGGTAAACTGGTAACCTGGATGTTGCACTGGCTCAGTGTCGGGTTAACCCCTTGACAATGGATTCCTACAAGAAGACCTTACCAAGCTTCAGGAATGGAACAAAAAGTGGCTGCTACAATTCAATAAAGAAAAATGTAGTCATGCACTTTGAAAGGGGAAATCCAGCATACCAGTACCACATGGGAAACACTCCGTTATCCACCACAGAGGCAGAGAAAGACCTGGGATTGTATGTTACCAGGCTACCAGTGAAGGTCAAATCCATGCCAATCGCAGCGTAGGGGTTAAGGGTGCCCTCCCACCACAGACTCAGAGCCAATGGGATGGAGTTGAGCGCCTGGCTGTCTTCCATTTCTCACTCCCTAGGCTGCCTGCAGTGGTTCCCAGACTTTTTTCTGGCCAGTGCCTCCATTTCACTGCATGTCAGAATGTCTGTTCCCCTTTCCAAGACTGTCTGATGCAAAAGGTTCAATCCAAATCATACACGTGATCAGGGTTGGCGGTTTAAACCAAATGTTTTAAACCAATAAAAAAACCAGTGGTTTAAACCAACTAATAAAACCATTTTTTTTTCTTTTGTGTGTATCTGTTAGTTTCATCAGTATTGTGGTTTTAACTATATGTAAGATTTTAATTAAGTACAGCAGGGTTGGCGGTTTCAACCAGTGGTGTCAAACTCAAAACCCTTCGAGGGCCAATTCATACTCTGAAGTGCTGTCATGGGGGCCAACAAGGGTGGAAAATACATTGACAAGATTGAAGTTACCACGATACCGCGGGCCATTTATGACTATCCCGCGGGCCATGAGTTTGACACCCCTGGTTTAAACCAAAAACCCATCAATAAAACCAGTGTTTTTTGTGAATCGTTTTTAGATTCATCAGGCATTGTGGTTTTAATTATATGTGGTTTTAATTTTTTTATTATGCACAATCATTTTACTAACACCAGGATGAAAACGTCAGTTGGTAAACTCAAATCTCTATTCAAATGCTGTAACTTCAAAGTAACTGAAAACATAATTTTGCTACATTAAATATATATATATATATATATATATATATATATATATATATATATATATATATATATATATATATATATATATATATATATATATATATATATATATATATATATATATATATATATATATATATATATATATATATATATATATATATATATATATATATATATATATATATATATATATATATATATATATATATATATATATATATATATATATATATATATATATATATATATATATATATATATATATATATATATATATATATATATATATATATATATATATATATATATATATATATATATATATATATATTTGCCACTCCACTAAACAGCAGATAAATTGTTTAAAAAAAATCCTTTCCAACCATGCATACAGAAGAATACTGGTAGGTAAATTATGTGTAAATTCAAATGTAGTACAATACTTATTCATACTTATTGTTTTCTGAAACTTACTGAGCAAATGCATATAACATACAGTACTGCACTGAGCCACAGAAATCAGGTATGTGTAATTTATAATGGAGTACAACAAATTTATATTCATTCCTACAGAGTAATTATATATTGCATACAGTACACACACAAAAAAAAAACTGGTAGTTAAATTTCAATGGCATACAAAACATTTATATTTGTAATATATAGGTATAGAAAGCAAAGAGCAAGTCTGTATTACTGAGCAGTAAGTGCATCACTGAGAAACCCAGCTTAACCTTGCATTATATTTTCCATAGGCCCACTTGAGCTGGGGTTATGATATAAGCAGCACGAACAATACGCGTTCTGCGGTGATCAGGAACTTTAGGTCCTGAAACGGTACCAAGAGGAATGGTACCCTCATCTGATGTGTATAATGCTTTTTTCTGATGTTTTATTCACTTGATATATTATAGAATCTGGTCAATATCTTTGATTTCCAGCACCTTATTATGAATATAAATGAAATAATATTAAAAACACCCCTGAATATACCAAAAATTATGCCAAATGAGGTTAGGCATAAAACTAAATTTCCAGTACACCAACCAGGTCTGGAATATACCAAATTGGCATAATTATGCCAAACCTGGCAACCCTGGTGGGAAGGGAAAGAGTGACTCACGATTCTAGTCGTTCAGAGCTGCGAGCTGCAGTCAGGAGCAAGGTGCAAAGTGATGGTGTTGTGTACCGGTAGTGTATTACTGTAGCAGCGAGGTATAGTGTAACTAGGTATTGTAGGGGGGCATTGTGAATGCAGTCATCACCGAGGGGGGGCACTGTCCTGGAAGCTGCAATGGTAATCGTTGCCTGAATAATTGCCAGGACCACTATTCTAAGGATTTTCAGTCCTAGTGACTCTATTCTCATTAACCTGTGGGCTTTGGCTATGGGAAAACCGAGAAGTGGCCAAAAAACGACAAAATTACACTGCATTTTGAGACTAAGAAAAGAACATGGAATGTACATCAGAGTACTCCTCTCATAACTGTAAAGCCATTAAAAATATTTACTTTTACTCAAATTCCATTTTTGGGGGGTGGTGTTTGTTAAAAAATAAACAGTCTCATGACGCGTTGCATCTAGCCGAGAGTTGCTTGTTGTCTTCTATAGGGAATTGGACAAATGATTACTGTATGGATAGCTAATTCAGTATGCCATGACCTTACAGCCTATGACAAAAAAGCCCACCTCAAGATCACTCACCCACCATATATGACCTAGGGCATTTAAAGTGGGTTGCGCTATGCTACCACCGCCTACAATTAGCTTGAATTAGGTGTATTATTCACCGTACCACAGCCACGACTCCTGAAAGCCCTAAAAAGGGTCTGCCGATGTTCTCGGGTTAATAACTCAGAATAAGTATTACTTAGGTTCCAGCACAGTAGATATTAGATGCATGCTGTCCATGTTGCATGGTGACACTGGCGTCTGTGGACTGTAAATTGTACATATATAGTCTGTGTATGCTAAGGCGGCCATTGTTGTTCTGAGTCATCATAACAGCGCCCCTAACTCCTCCGGGGAGCGCGATGCAGCGGCAGTATGCGGTGCGGGATATAGCCAGGAAAGCTCCCCCTCTCTCTCTCTCTTACAACTGTTTTTGTAGCATGCAACTGGAAAATTAGAAGAGGTCTTTCATGTTTTACTACTCTTTAACCCTTTCAGTGCTCCGGACCACGATCGTGGCTTTCAGGGAAATGCCTCCTGACCACGATCGTGGTCCCATATTTGACGAGCCACAGAATTAAATTGCGCGCCTCCTGGCTGCTGCTTGTGGTCAGCTGACACTCTCCCATCCTCGCTCGGCTCATGGGACGCGTCACTAGTTGTGTGGTTAGGAAAATATAGTCACAATGGCAATCACACCGTAAGTTATCAAATGCCCATTTTTTCACAATTATTATTATTTCCAGACGTCGCTAGCGGCATTTATTTACTGAAATAACATAAGTAATGATAAAATCTTGTTGTTAGAGAGCAGATATGCCAGATATAATTCATTTATTGGTAGTATAATGCGTATTTCGTATATTACCATATATGGGCATGTGTATCCTAGCTCATGACTTCCTCTCGCTATTGTTTACATAAAACATTACAAGGTAACCGCACTGAAACAAAGGAGGAGGATTGTATGGGACCCTCAGTCCGTGTCTGTCATGAAAGATGTGTGATTCTCGACCCTCCACCTCTCGTGGCCCCCTCCCTCCCCAGCCGCCTGCTACGCCCGCAGTGCGGCGTAAAAGGCCCACAATTGTTAGCACACCAGATGCTATTGCCATGATTACAGCATCTGGAGATGAATACTCAGATGAGGAGGAAAATATTGATGAGATAGCACCTGATGTGTCCAGCACTGAAAGTGAAAACTCATATTCTGAGGCAGACACCGAGTCATCTGATGCTTCGTATCAGCCTCCCAGCCCACCACCACTGCCTCCTCCTCGTCCTCCTCCTCCTCCTCCCACACGTGATGCGCAGCGTGCTAGACGACGCCTCCTGCCTGCCCTCCGCCGCACGCGACAACAGCCTGCATTTACATGGACAGATGGTGATGATTTTATTCCAAATGTGTATGATTTTGATAATGCATCAAGCGGAATTTCTGACGCTAGTGGCATCACAGATGACTCCACTATCCTAGATTTTTTCAAGCTGTTTGTGGACGATGCTGTCATAGATCTGATTGTTTGTGAAACTAATAAGTATTTTGTATATTGTGGTGGTTTCACAAACTTGTCACCCTTCTCAAGAGCTAGGAGGTGGAAAGACACAACTTCCCAAGAAATGCATGTATTTCTGGCTCTCACGCTGCTGATGCCCCTTGTGAAAAAGCATGCTATTCGTGACTATTGGAAGAAAGACAGCATGACCTTCCTTCCTGTCTTTCCAAGATATATGTCACGGGATAGGTATCAGCTCTTACTGCAATTCATTCATTTTGCTGACAACACCTCACAGGACAAGAGTGATTCACTTTGCAAAATTCGAGAACTCTTCACAATGATGAATGTGAACTTCACCAAATATTTTACTCCCTTTCAGAAACTTGTGATTGATGAGAGCCTGGTACTTTTTAGAGGCAGGCTTTCATTTAGACAGTACATAAAAAGTAAGGCTCACCGTTTTGGGATAAAATTATTTGTGGTGTGTGATTGTGAGACAGGTGTTGTGATGAAAATTCTTGTCTACACAGGAGCAACCACAGACAATATATCCCCAAACGACCCCCTGGGAATGTCAGGTGCAGTAGTGAGGACGCTCCTGGATAATTATCTGAACAAGAACCACCTGCTTTACACTGACAGGTGGTACACCAGTCCCATCCTTTGCAAGTTTCTTCATGACAATGGGACTGGTTCTTGTGGCACAGTGGGCCCAAACAGGAAGGGCATGCCAAAATTTCTCGACATTGCCCGAGGTACATGTGCTCGTCAAAAAACAGAAGACATGTTAGCCATAAAGTGGAAGGACAAGCGTGATGTTCACCTTCTGACTACATTCCATAAGGGTGAGCTACAAGATACAGGAAAAATTGACCCTAAGACCAAAGACCCTGTCATCAAGCCTGATGTTGTGAAAGATTACACATTGAACATGAGACTGATAGATAAAGCTGACATGCAAATAGGAAATGTGGAATGTCTAAGGAAATCTGTGAAGTGGTATAAAAAACTCTTCTTTCACTTGACTGACATCTCAGTGCTGAATGCCTACAACTTCTACCTGATGAAAACTGGTGAAAGGATGCCCCTGAAAGATTTCGTGCATGAACTGGTGTACCAAATGCTAGAAAAATATGGGACATCTACATCAGCCTATCATGGACGCCCAGCTTCTGATCTTGGACACAGACCAGATCGTCTGGAGTGTAGGGAGTATATGTCCAGGCATTACTTGATCGCGATACCTCCGACTGCCACAGGAAAGAAAGGTATCCTTCAGTGCTTCGTATGCACTAACACAAAGCGTCGTCGCAAAGCAAGAGTGCGTACAAAGTGGAAGTGTGCAGAATGTGACGTACCGTTGTGTGTAGGTGGATGCATGAGGGATTACCACTCCCTCTCTGTCTATTAGTTGGTAGACAGGCAAGAGACTAATTCTTTTTACCTGTGCTAAAGGTACTACACTGAAATTCAGCAGTGATGAGCAGTTCTTTTTGTTCTGTTTTATTGAAAAGAAAGCAAGTATTTATGTTGGTTTTGATACATTTAGTGAAAACTACATTCATTTTATTTCTTGTTCTCAAAAAAAAAAAAAGAAACCATTTTGTTGTGTTCTATTGCGAAGGAAGCCAGTATTTTATGTTGAATTTGATAATAATAGTGTGTACATCAAGAAAACACTCTGAAAACATATTTTATATTATTTGTGTGAATATAATGTATACAAAAGTGTGATAAATAATTACCCTAGTACATTCGTGAGCAGCTCTGAGCAATTGCAGTTCAAATCAGGCAAAAAATTCTGTGTAATTTAGTGAGAACACCTGCACAACTTGCGGCGGAAAATAATCACCCGCTAAGATGGCAATACTCAACAACGCACAACGTACCACCAGGAAACCAACTTCCCCTCGTTATTGCACCACTTTCCAGGGTGAGTAGAGACCTTAATTTTTTACAGTAGATGCGTAACACTCTATTATGCATGAGAATAATGATTTTTTCCATATTTGCAAGACCCGATTTTTCGGCCAAAAATGCGTCTCAAAGGTATGACCCAAAAACCTATATGCGACCTGAAAGGGTTAACATTGCAATTAAAAAGCATGTTAGAGAAGCTGCATTTTGCCTTTTTTACAGATTGTATGAAGATCAAATGAATATATTGCTAAATCCATCTCTAAATCTATCTATAATTCCTTTTCAAACTCATATATGTATATACGGATAGAATTACTGGAATAAAAATAATGAAAAGAAAAAAAAAAAAAACTGGTTTAAACCAAAAAAACCTGGTTTAAACCAAAAAAACCTGGTTTAAACCAAAAAAAAAATGTTTTTTTAATTTTTTTTTAAACATTGTTTTTTTCCAACCCTGCACGTGATATTAGGGTGGTCCACTAAGTAGGGGGTAAAAAAAAAAAAAAATCGGAATTTCTTTTCTCCCTGGGCGGTTTTAGGTGCCTATTATAGACAAACTTTCACCTCTTAAGTTTTATCTCGATTTAATAATATTTAGTGGTGGCACAAGACGTGTAAAGTTTATACCCTGACCGCGTCTGAGTCCCCCCCAGAGAAGGTGACACCGTTTGGGTATTAGCCGCTCGAAGACGGGGGTCTCATGTTTGCGAGGCACTCACTGTAGCAGAATCGTCAGGGATGCCTTCGGAGCCACCGAGAACCTCTTGCTGTGGTCCGCCACAACACCGAGCAAGAACTGGAGCTGCTCGTCCTTCTTCGTGTGGCTCCCGTTGAACTCCTGAATGAGGGCGATACCACGCTCGGCGTGGTCGTTAACCACCGGGATGTTGTTTACCCTCTCCTTCGCCTTCTTTTATTCTGGATGATGTTCCCATTCCTCAGGAGAGGAATAAGGGGTTGATACCAAGGTGCCGGAACAACTCTCTTGTTCTGGGTGTCACAAGTGTCTCCAGCTTCGGAGGAGCGGGCCCCTTCTTCAGATGAATCCTCTTGGGGACGTCCTCATCTCCCTCATCCTCGTCGTCATTTTCCTCCATCGCCGCAGCCATGGCTTGCTTCGATCGTCTCCGCGGGAACCCTGGGATCAAACAGGGCCAGCCCCACGAGCTGTTCAGATAAATACCACAGGTGGTTCTCCAGCTTCCTTGCCGCTGCCTGCCTCAAGGTTTTAGTTGCTCCAGAGCTTCTCCAGGACGTCCAAGTCTGTCCGAGGAGCTGCAGCTGCGTCCGTCGCTCCGAACCACGGCTTCATGCAGACGAGGATCGCCAACGTGCTCACTTCTTTGACACACTTCAAATCCAGCTTCGTCATCAAAAGCTGCTCACGGAACAACCAGATCTTCAATGAGTAGATGACCTTGGACATCCACCTAGCATGGTGGAAAGCTCCTGGCTGCTTGAACGTAAAGCGCGGTACCTTTCTTCTAAGGATGATAACCACGAGCTCCAAGTACTCCCAGTAGTCGTCGCGGAAACAGACAACACTTGCCCAGAGGATAGTAACTTGGAGCCAAGGAGATGTTCCTCACGGTTCAACAGATATAAACCACGTTTCGAAGTCATCCTGAACAGTAAATAAATAGATTATTGTGCAAAATAAGTTGTGAAACTGTGAAAGTCGTCTTAATGACAACAAAGTGGCACAAAATAAGAGCATGCAGCTGGTCTGAAAGCTGGGTGACCACTGACTACAGCCGCCTGGCACAGTGCGTCGCTGAGTGTGAGTCAGCCAATCAAGTTGACTCACACGCAGCGATGCAGTGTGCCAGGCGGCTGCAGTCAGTCGTGATTGGCTGGTGGGCTCACCGATCTGCTACAACTGTATAAGAATAACTGAAGTGAATGATGCAATCACATAATGTGGTGTCATCATTCCTTCCCGGGACAAAACGGCCGAAAATTCAGTCAGCCTGTGCCACCCCTAAATGTTGTCCAATTTTGATTAAATTTTACTGGGAGAGTTTTCTCCCGGAACGATACCATAAAACGTCCGGGGAGCAAAAGAAATCAATAGTTGATTTTTATGGACCACCCTAACGTGATATGTATTGAAAATCGTTGACTTTTTCCATGTTAGTACTTGTACATTTACTTGATTATTTTTCTAGTGGAGTTTTATGAATTTAATAGCAATGGAGAATGTTGATTAACTTTAATTTATACCTAAAAATAAAAGCAAAGTAGTTATTTTTTTTATATTCAGAACAAATTACTGAAGAGTAAACAAAAAGCTGAGTATAATGCCTGGGTGCTGTACTGTGATTCACCGTGTTCTGGTGAAGGTTAGTCAGTGGGAAAACAGTGATATCATCTTCTTCGCCAGTTCTGAGACATGCGGAGGAGGGCTTGAGAGGGCACAGTGCAGCTCATTTTCAACCTCCAATCTGTTTAATTTCTTCACATTTACATTGGCCAGAGTTGACAAGCCTGACTCACAAAGATATATTGATACAAGTGAAAGCAATGCATTGATAAATCTTATTAATACTACTTTAGGGTAGGAGTTGCTCATCAAGGGCAAAGATTCTGTGACTGATTCCTCTTTGAACATTTCTCTTGCTCCTGAATAAGTCTTCAGCTCCATAAATTCATCATGACAGTCTTCAAGAACTTTTTTAGCTGATAAATTGAATGGGTTTTGCACTAAATCCAACTCATCATCACTGAGGTCAGGAAAATATTGGCTGAATTCTTTTCCCAGTGCTGTCAAATGCCACAAAATTTTATTTCGTGCAAATAGTTAAAGCCTTTGATCTTCACCATCATCAGCAAGAATTGATCTCAAACATTACAACAATTTTTATATTGCTCTCTCTGCTAATTTTCCAGCTTGCTCCTGAAAGCTTTCAAGGAATCCATGACTTTATTATGTTTGTATTTCTTCCTTGCATCTGAAGCTTCAGTTTATTCAGCTGCTCAAATATGTCAGCCAAATAGGCGAGGTGCATGACCCATTCCTTACATCCAGCCGGGCAAATAATTCTATCTTACCCTCAACTTAGAAAACACAATTTGAGTTCATCTCTAAGCTCAAATGCTCACTCAGTTACATTTCCTTTTGAAAGCCAACAAACATATGAACAGTGAACATGAAACAGCTCTTCTGCAGCAGGGGGTACAGCAGCCACCACACTGGAGGGGAGGGGGTGGGGGTACTCATGGCAGGAGGCCTAGGGAGAGTGTAAGTGTGGCAGCCCTGTCAATGGTTAAGGGAGAATTTCCCCCTGGCTGAGAACCCCTGCTTTAGGCTGTTCCACTAATTATATATCTTAATTAGTTTTGATTGGTCAGATAATCTCTCTAATCCTAAAGCCCTGACTCATCATTCCTATTATATATATATATATATATATATATATATATATATATATATATATATATATATATATATATATATATATATATATATATATATATATATATATATATATATATATATATATATATATATATATATATATATATATATATATATATATATATATATATATATATATATATATATATATATATATATATATATATATATATATATATATATATATATCACTCGTCAGGCTGTAGCATAGCCTCTAACTCCCTCCACTTGTTTATTAGTCATTACAGTAATCCCTCGCCTATCGCGGGGGTTAGGTTCCAGAACCCCCCGCGATAGGCGAAAATCCGCGAAATAGTGACCTTATATTTTTTTATTTACATATATATTTTAAGGCTTTATAAACCCTCCCCACACTCCTACAAATCTTTCCCACACTCCTATTGACCTTTCCCACACTCTTATAAACACTTCCTACGACGTTTCGTCGTTACGACGCGGTCCCAATAAATGATTCTCTAATTCTTGTTTCGACTTTCGACATTTGCTTCGTAAATACGAACTCGCGCAGGAATTAGTTTGTTGAGAGGGGCGGAAAAATAGTCAGAGAAAGGACAATATGAGCGTAGCTCACTTCTTTTATATCACAACTAGGTAAATATGGAAGGGGAAAGGGAGGAGAGGGACAGAGTGAGTCATGAAAAAAATACCGATAGAGGATGTAAGAAGGGAGAACAAGGAAAAGTAGTGGAGGAAACAGGGAGAGATAAAGAGGATGAAAACAAGGAGAAGGGTGTGGGGAGGGAGGGACAGTGGGGAGAGTCATGTCAGGTCCTGAGGGAGTCAGGTCAGGGTTTCAGTCAGGACATGACCTGACTCTCACTTCCGCCCCTCCCTCCTCACACCCTTCCCATTTCACCTTCTGTGTGTGTGTGTGTGTGTGTGTGTGTGTGTGTGTGTGTGTGTGTGTACACCTAGTTGTAAACACACACACACACACACAGAAGGGGAAATGAAAATGGTGTGGGGAGAGAGTGGCAGAAGGGAGAGTCAGGTCAGGGCTTTGGTCAGGACATAACCTGACTCACTTCTGCCCCTCCCTCCACACACCCTTCCCATTTCCCCTTCTGTGTGTGTGTGTGTGTGTGTGTGTGTGTGTGTGTGTTTGTGTTTGTGTTTGTGTGTGTGTGTGTGTTCATATAATCTAATGGAGAAGGAGAAAGGGAGGAAGAGAGTGATAGAGTGAGAGATAAGACTAAAGATAAAAGGGTGTGAGAAAGGAGGAAACAAGGGAAATGAGTGGAGGAAATGGGACGGGAAAAGAAGAGAGAGAGAGAGGGTCAGGTAAAGGTGAGGAAAGAGGGGGAGAGAAAGGGTGTGAGTGGGAGGGAAAAATATTAAAAGAGAGAGGTAGGGAGGGTCAGGTAAAGGTGAGGAAAGAGGGGGAGAGAAAGGGTTTGAGTGGGAGGGAAAGATATTAAAAGAGAGAGGTAGGGAGAGTCAGGTAAAGGTGAGGAAAGAGGGGGAGAGAAAGGGTGTGAGTGGGAGGGAAAGAGATTAAAAGAGAGAGGTAGGGATCGAGGGTCAGTTAAAGGTGAGGAAAGTAGGGGAGAGAAAGGGTGTAAGTGGGAGGGAAAGAGAACCTCTCTTTATCCACACCACACTACATTCACACAACATATACACCTTTTCCCAAAATCAAAATTTCAAAATGGCGCGCATACACCAAGCCTCGGAGTCCCCGACTGGGGGGGGGGACCACAAAGTCCCCCAGGGAGGACTCCCCTTCTGGCTGCCGACCCGAGAGGTGTCTTGATAACTCCTCGAACCTCTTTCTTCTCAATTTCTGCAACATTCGCGGTCTTCGCTCTAATTTTCATTCTGTGGAACATCATCTCTCCTCCTCTAAACCTCACCTTCTCTTCCTTACTGAAACACAGGTTTCTGAGGCTACTGACAGCAATCTCTACTCTGTTCCCTCCTACTATCTCTATCCTAAATTTCAATCCAAAGCTGGATGTTGCGCCTACGTGCGCAACGACATCACTTGCTCTCGTGCCCACGACCTTGACTCTTCTGAATTTTCCACCATCTGGTTAAGACTTCACTGTCATTCTATTACTAAATACATCTGTGCTATTTATCTCTCACCTAACTCTACCAACTATGTAAAATTCTTTGACTATTTGAATTCTAAAGTGGAGCACATCTTGACCCACTCTCCCTTCGCTGAAATCTCCATCCTAGGAGATTTCAATGTTCACCACCAGCTTTGGCTTTCATCCTCTTTCACTGACCATCCTGGTGAACAAGCCTACAACTTTGCTATCCTCAACGACCTAGAGCAGTTGGTCCAGCACCCTACACGTATTCCCGACCGTCTTGGAGATCGGCCCAACATTCTAGACCTCTTCCTTACCTCAAACCCTTCTGCTTATTCTGTCAAACTGTTCTCTCCGTTGGGCTCCTCCGATCACAATCTTATTTCTGCATCCTGTCCTATCGCTCCTGTACACCCTCTGGACCCACCGAAGAGGCGATGCTTCTGGCATTTTGCTTCAGCTCGGTGGGACAACCTGAGGATGTACTTTTCCGATTTCCCGTGGAATGATTATTGCTTCCAGGATAGAGACCCCTCTGTGTGCTCAGCGCATCACAGAGGTGATTGTCTCTGGAATGGAGGCATACGTTCCTCGTTCTTTCTCTACTCCTCACGCAAAAAGCCTTGGTTTAATCACGCTTGTTCTCGTGCTGTCAATGATAGAGGTAGCTCACAAAAGGTACCAGAGCCTTCAAACTAATGCTAATTATGAACTTTACATTTCTGCCCGAAATCGTGCCAAATCTATTCTCCGACTAACCAAAAATTCTTTCATTAATAGAAAATGTCAAAACCTTGCTTTCTCTAACTCTTCCCGTGACTTCTGGCATCTAGCCAGTAACATCTCCTCCAACTTCACTTCTTCATCTTTCCCTCCACTCCTCAGTCCTGACGGCAACACTGCCGTCTCATCTATCTCTAAGGCTGAACTCTTCTCTCAAACTTTTTCTAAAAACTCCACTCTGGACGATTCTGGGCATATTCCTCCTACTCATCCCCCCTGACTCCTTTATGCCTGTTATAAAGATTCTTCAAAATGATGTTTTCTATGCCCTCTCTGGCCTCAATCCTCAGAAGGCTTATGGACCTGATGGAGTGCCTCCTATTGTCCTTAAAACTGTGCCTCCGTGCTGTCACCCTGCCTGGTCAAACTCTTTCGCCTCTGCCTGTCAACATCTACCTTTCCTTCTTGCTGGAAGTATGCCTTCATACAGCCTGTACCTAAGAAGGGTGACCGCTCCAATCCCTCAAACTACCGTCCTATTGCTTTACTTTCTTGTCTATCTAAAGCTTTTGAATCAATCCTTAACCGGAAGATTCAAAAGCACCTTTCCACTTCTGACCTTCTATCTGATCGCCAGTATGGGTTCCGCAAGGGGCGTTCTACTGGTGATCTCCTAGCCTTCTTAACTGACTCTTGGTCATCCTCTCTTAGCCGTTTCGGTGAAACTTTTGCTATTGCGCTGGACATATCAAAAGCTTTTGATAGGGTCTGGCACAAATCTTTGCTCTCAAAACTACCCTCCTACGGTTTCTATCCTTCTCTCTGTACCTTTATCTCCAGTTTCCTTTCTGACCGTTCTATTTCTGCCGTGGTAGACGGTCACTGTTCTTCTCCTAAATCTATTAACAGTGGTGTCCCACAGGGTTCTGTCCTATCTCCCACTCTTTTCTGTTGTTCATTGATGATCTTCTTTCCAAAACGAACTGTCCTATCCATTCCTACGCCGATGATTCCACTCTGCATTATTCAACTTCTTTTAATAGAAGACCCACCCTTCAGGAACTTAACGACTCAAGGCTGGAGACTGCAGAACGCTTAGCCTCAGACCTTACTATTATTTCCGATTGGGGCAAGAAGAACCTGGTGTCCTTCAACGCCTCAAAACACAGTTTCTCCACCTATCCACTCGACACAATCTTCCAAACAACTATCCCCTATTCTTTGACAACACCCAGCTATCACCTTCCTCAACACTAAACATTCTCGGTCTATCCTTAACTCAAAATCTCAACTGGAAACTTCATATCTCATCTCTTACTAAATCAGCTTCCTCGAGGCTAGGCGTTTTGTACCGTCTCCGCCAGTTCTTCTCCCCTGCACAGTTGCTGTCCATATACAGGGCCTTGTCCGCCCTCGTATGGAGTATGCATCTCATGTGGGGGCTCACTCACAAAGCTCTTCTTGAATGAGTGGAGTATAAGGCTCTTCTTCTCATCTGCTCTCCTCCTCATTGTGATTGTCTTCTACATATTAAATTCCGCATATATGTTTCCTCTGTTTCTATCTTATATCGATATTTCCACGCTGACTGCTCTTCTGAACTTGCTAACTGCATGCCTCCCCCTCCGCGGCCCCGCTGCACTCGACTTTCTACTCATGCTCATCCCTATACTGTCCAAACCCCTTATGCAAGAGTTAACCAGCATCTTCACTCTTTCATCCCTCACGCTGGTAAACTCTGGAACAATCTTCCTTCATCTGTATTTCCTCCTGCCTACGACTTGAACTCTTTCAAGAGGAGGGTATCAGGACACCTCTCCTCCCAAAACTGACCTATCTTTCGGCCACCTCTTTGGATTCTTTTTAGGAGCAGTGAGTAGCGGGCTTTTTTTTCATTAATGTTTGCTTTTTGTGTGCCCTTGAACTGTCTCCTTTGCTGTAAAAAAAAAAAAAAAAAAAAAAAATAGGGAAACTGCAAGAGGCCGGGTGGCCTACACAAGGCAGCTCCAGAATCCCCCCCACTACTCACGATGGGTGAGGTGTAGTTTCAGGGGTTACAGGTAGAGGCTTGATCCTCGTTTTACCGGCGGTACTATGCACGCACCAGTACCCCGTCACCTTACTGCACCCACACCTCACTGCCACCTGTCGTCCTCGTCCATGTAGCTATCCAGTATACTCTTAAAACAAGCTATCGCCCCTGCACTAACTATGTGATTGCTGAGTCTATTCCATTCCCCCACCACCCTATTATTAAACCAATGCTTGCCTTTATCTCTCCTAAATCTATACTTTTCTAATTTAAATCCATTACTGCGAGTTCTATCCTGCTGGCTAATTCTCAGTACTTTACTTATATTGCCTTTGTTGTAACCCTTGACCCATTTGAATACTTTTATCGGATCTCCCCGCACTCTTCGTCTCTCTAGTGAATGTAAGTTTAGATGTTTCAGCCTATTTTGATATGGGAGGTTCCTCAGCCCCTGAATCATCTTGGTCATCCTCCTTTGAACTGGTTCTAGCAAGTTGATGTCCATTCTGTAGTGTGGGCACCAAAACTGGACAGCATAATCTAAGTGTGGCCTAACTAACGCTAAATAAAATCTGAGGATGACCTCTGCACTCCTGTTGGTTACCGGCCTGTTAATAAAGCCTAATACCCTATTAGCCCTATTCCTCACACTAATACATTGCTTCCTTAGTTTTAGGTCAGAGTTCACTAACACTCCCAAATCCCTTTCACACTCAGACCTGCCTATCGCTGTGGAGTCTAAACTATACCCGTGTAATGGGTTACGTGTTCCTACACTAAGTACGCTACACTTGGTAATGTTAAAATTCATCTGCCATTTCTCTGACCAAGCTGACAGTTTGTTGAGATCCTCCTGCAGTGCTCTAGCATCCTCCCCTGTCCTAATAGTGTGTCCTATTTTGGTGTCATCTGCAAATTCACCTTTGTCACTAGTTATCCCATTGTCTATGTCATTGATGTAGATAATGAATAGAAGCGGGCCTAAAACTAAACCTTGAGGAACCCCACTGGTAACATTACCCCATTCGGATTTTTTACCGTTAATGGTAACCCTCTGTTTCCTGTCGTTAATCCACGCCCAAAGAGATTAAGAGAGAAGCAGGGAGGGTCAGGTAAAGGTGAGGAAGGAGGGGAAGAGAAAGGAACACAAAGGAAGAACAAACAACAGCAGACCTGCTGGTCCTGCTGGTCCTTACGAGGCTGTTTGTGACAAGCTACACTAACTATCTAATCAAAGGTGGAAGATGAAGGACAGCAAAGGCGAAGGCTCCTCCCCACCCCCCCCATCCCTCCAGCCAAAGCTGGCAGGAAAGGAAAAAGAACCATGCAGCATGGAATTTATGTAGGAAAGAGGAAAAAACTACCATTACTGCTACCACTAACTGGGCGATAAAAGCGGACAAGGACACCAGTATTCGAAAGAACTTAACGTTATTACGACAATGAGTAATATATTAGTTGCTGGTTGGATTCAAAATATTGTCTAATCTATTCTTGAAGGCCGTAACTGTTGTACTATCAACGACATCACAGGGTAGAGAGTTCCAGACATTAACAACTCGATTGAAGAAGAAGTGTTTAGCTTCGTGCGACGAGAATCTTTTACCACTTATCTTCAAATTGTGATTTCTTCTTGTTCTATTTGATCGATCAATTGTAAAGTAATCTTCCGCATTAATATCACTGAATCCTTTAAACATTTTAAACACTTCTATTAGATCACCTCACATTCTTCGTTGTGAAAGGCTGAATAAATTTACTTTTTTTAGCCTTTGTTCATATGATAAATTTCTCAACCTAGGAATCATCTTTGTTACCCTTCGTTGAACCCGTTCCAACTTTTCTATGTCTTTTCTGTAATAGGGAGACCAAAACTGTACACAGTACTCTAGACGGGGTCGAACCAACGAATTATACAGTTTTAATATTACTTTTTCTGATTTATTATGAAAAACTCGTCTGATGAAGCCAACCAATTTGTTTGCAGTTTTAACTATCTCTGAACAATGCTGACCGGGCTTTAAATCGCTTGATATAGTGATTCCAAGATCCTTTTCTTTACTTACTGCAGAAAGTTGTTGGCCATTCATTACGTACCGAACGCGATTGTTATTTTTTCCGATGTGCAACACTTTACATTTGTCAACGTTAAATTTCATTTGCCATTGATTGGCCCAACGTGCAAGTCGATCTAGATCTGATTGTAAAGCTTCTTCGTCGAGTGTCGCAGTTACTTTACTAGCAATTTTTGTGTCATCAGCAAATTTTGATACTTTGCAAGTGAGCCCATCATCGATATCATTAACATAAATTAAGAAGAGCATGGGGCCAAGCACTGATCCTTGAGGTACGCCGCTTCTGACGTCGAGGCAGTTAGATGTAACACCGTTTAGAACTACTCTCTGTTTCTGCTCAGACAGCCAGTCCACAAGCCAATTGTGAATGTTACCCGATATACCGTGCGCCAATAGTTTGCAGAGCAAACGTTGGTGGGGGACCTTATAAAATGCCTTTTGAAAATCCAGATATATGATATCTACTGAACTACTTTCATCAAACACCTCAAAAATATAGTGAAAATAATCAAGTAAGTTAGTCAAACACGAACGTTTACTACAGAAGCCATGTTGCGAATTATTTATTATATTATTTTCTTCAAAGAATTTCACCATATTGTCGCGAATGATAGTCTCCATTAACTTATAAACAATCGATGTCAGGCTAATTGGTCGATAGTTTCCTGGATGAGACTTGTCCCCCTTTTTGAAAATTGGTGTGACATTTGCAAGTTTCCAATCCGACAGAACTTTTCCAGCTGTTAAAGATTTATTGAATATGATGGAGAGCGGTTTACAAATTTGATGTTTGATTTCTTTTAAGACCCTAGGGGTAATTTTGTCTGGACCAGGAGCTTTGCTTACTTTAATCTTTTCAGTTGTGCGTAAAATGTCACTTTCTACGATGAGCACGCCACTTAACATCTTTTCGGTCCTTCTAACCTCCGGCGGTTGAGGTGATAAACAATCTTCGTCGGTAAATACGGATGCGAAAAAGTTATTTAGGATTGTAGCCATTCCATTTTCATTGTTCGTGTGGTTACCATTATCATTAGCAAGTTGTCCGATACCACAAGTGAGTGACTTTTTATTATTTACATAGCTAAAAAATTCTTTAGGATTAGATTTACTTGTTTCCGCTATATATTCTTCAAGATTTTTCTTGCTTCGTTTTATTAATTTCTTTGTTTCGCGGCGAATTCTGTCCAACTCTAGTTTTTCAGCCACACTCTGAGTTGATATGTATCTACTGTATATGCATTTTTTAAGAGATAGGCTATTTTGAATCTCGTTATTCCACCATTTGGGTTTCTTCTTAAAAGCTGAACGTCTGTTACGATAGGGTACGCATATGCTTATGGCATTGTTCAATATTGTGGTGAAGGCCCCCCAAGATTTATCAATATCTGTTTCCGCCGAGATTTTAGTCCAGTCAGAATTATTTAGAATTGATTGGAGTCTTTCGAAATTCGCTCTCTGATAATCAGGCACCTTTTCTTTACTAGGAGTTACTTTACTTTCTTTCACATTGATGCTGAATGTGATTGTTCGGTGATCACTAGAACTAAAATTTGGACCAACATTTACTTCGTTAACTAGATCAGCTGTCGTTGAAAAGATAAGGTCAAGTATATTATTTTCCCGAGTCGGTTCTTGAACGTGTTGATGCAAATCACTTTCTAGTAAATTTGTGTATAGGTCGAGCCCTGTATGACAGTTCAACGGTTCACCCCATCTTTTCACTGGCAAGTTAAAGTCCCCAACAATTACTGCCTCGCAACTGCTACTTGTTTCTAATAATAATTCACTTAATGCGTGGTCGATATCAAGAGTCTGCCTTGGCGGTCTGTAGATAAGTCCAATTACTATTTTATGAGATATATTTTTAATTTCAATGAAGACCGTGTCTACATTGGTTATAATATCTGTTTTCACGGATACTGGATGGAGAGAGTTGTGGATATAAAAGATAACGCCTCCACCCTGTCTGTTCTCTCTTTCATGACTAAAGATGGTATAACCCGGTAATCTATATTCCGCAATGAAATCTCTATTTGAAGTGTCTATCCAAGATTCTGTGACTCCGATGATGTGATAATGATTTGTAGCTGCGAGGACTTCTAAGTCTTCAAATTTGTTACGTAGGCTACGAGCGTTTACATAGCAAGCTTTAATGTGATTCGAGTCGGGGGTTTTGCGGGTTGAGTGCTCCCTTACGGTGGAGCTGCTGGTGTTCTCGCCTCCGTGTTTTTTGGCTTTCGAAGAGCCACTTGGTCACAGAGTAGCCTCCCGAAACGGGCTGCTCCAACAGGGTTCAAGTGGATGCCATCAGGAAGGAACAAGTCTGAATCGTAGTAAAAATTGTTCCACAAATTAGCGAACTGGACGTTTTCTTGTGAGCAAAGGGACTGAAGTCTGTTGTTTGTGCTGAAGGCCTTACTGTAAAAGCTAGATTCGGCACTGACCCTCGGGAGGATTCCTGAGATTATGACGTTACTGGCATCTGTTTTACGTTTATACTGCGTGATCATGCGGCGGTATTTCTCAAGCAGTTCATCAGAAAGGGTTGTCTTTACGTCATTCGTCCCCGCGTGAATGACAAAGAGGGTGTTTCGGTCGGCATTTCTCGTGACATCATCGCACGCTGCGGTGATGTCATCCAGTCTGGCACCTGGATAGCAGTAACGTTTTCTGTGGCCGTTTGATGAACGACCACAGAACTTGACCAGCAGGCCACGCACCATGGAGTCCCCAACTAGGCGAGTCTCGAACTCATCCTCCATGGTGTCTGCCAGCACCTGGAACCTATTGAAGGTATTGGGGGTCAGTAAATTCTTGGTTGCCTGCTTTGGTTTGGCTCCATTCCTTACAGGTTGGAACCCGACATCCTGTGAAGCAGGAAGAGAAGCGTTAAGTGGGGCAGGCTGGAAGTTGTCCTGTGAGGCAGGCTGGGAGTTAGCCTGTGAAGCAGGCTGGGGTTAGCTTGTGAGGCAGGCTGGGAGGGAAAGAGATTAAAAGAGAGAGGTAGGGAGGGTCAGGTAAAGGTGAGGAAAGAGGGGGAGAGAAAAGGTGTGAGTGGGAGGGAAAGAGATTAAAAGAGAAAAACTGGAAGGGAGGTGAAAGGAAAAGAAGAAAGAAATGAGAAGGAAGGAGAAAAATACAGGGACGGAGAGGGAGGAGAAAGAAAGGAAGTGGGGGAGGAGTGAACCAGGAAAAAGACTAACAGCGCAATAGGCCGCGACGGAAAAATATAAAAAATAGGTGGGTGACGTAGGTGCTTATTTAGGTGTGTTGCTACGTTTTCATTTTTTAGGCTAGAAAATGCTTATTTTACCGCAAAACCCCGCGATATAGCAAAAAATCCGCAATACGATACAATTTAAAAATCCGCGATACAGCGAGACCGCGATAAGTGAACCGCCATATGGCGAGGGATTACTGTATATATGCCCACCCACCTCCTGCAGACTCCTTTTGTTCTTATGTTCAGTTCCTCTTTACTGATGAACTGTTGTTCCCTTATGCATGCTATAGTGCTTCTCATTCTCAAGCCACACACAGCCATTCTTACCCATCGCCACATTCCCCCCCAGGCCGTAGCATCCATGTCTCCCGGAATAACAAGCATTCTGGAGCTGCTGAAGGAGTACGCCAGGCACTGTCACCCACTGGACGAGGACGAGGAGGAGGACAAACACCAACATCCTCAGCAGCACACCCACGCCCAGAGGGTGGCCACCACTGTGAAGGCCTACGCCCTGCTCTGTGCCTTCCCCTCCAGAGTGCTGTTGGAGGAGGAGGGTGCTGGGGGGGGCGGGGCAGGAGCAGGGGGAGGGTTTGACTGCTCTGCGTTTGTGAAGGGACTCACCTACCTGTTCAATGTGAGTGGTTATTGTTGTTACTTGTGGCTTTGACTAGTTTGGGGCCAGTTATTTATTTCACTTATTTATTTACCTATTCATTTATTTATTCAATAAGATTTATTCATTGCTTGTTTTTGTTCTGTTAGAACAACCATAGCTTGTTAACCCTAGAATGGAAACCGTATGCCGTTTAGCACAAAAATTAAGGTGTTTTTGAAACTCGCGCTCACTGTGGTTAACCTTGGCCGACTTTTTCAACTCATTCATGGGCATGTATTAGTGCATCGGGTGACCTGTGGAGTAGAGAATATCACAGTCCGCTGCTCCTTCCCACTTCTCTGGTATGGGTGCCCCGTGTGCCATTCGGCACAGCGTTTCCTGTAACGTTTTTGTTGTCAAAAAAAGTTTTGAAAGTGGCCATTTTGACCCAGGTGTGATGACATGTAGGATTTTTTTGGGGGTGTGTGAGTATACATTAGCCTTTGTACTTCACCAAAAACTATATACATTAGTGATTTTTTAAATTTTTTTTATTCGCTGATGCGTGATAATGTCCATGTTACGAGGCAGATCGTTCAATGAGTATGACTTTTGCCGCAAGCACAACAAAATAACGATTGGAACCGTTTACAGACCTCCAAAGCAACAAGCAGCGGACGACGAAGCGCTATATGAGGAAATTCACACCATAACACAAAACAAACAGTCAGTCATTACTGGGGACTTTAACTGTTCCAACATTGACTGGACCACGATGATTGGAGATCAGGAGGGTAACAGATTGCTCAAAATGTTAGAGGACACTTTTCTAGCTCAAATTGTTACCCAACCGACAAGGGAAAATAACTTACTAGACCTAGTACTCGTGGGTGATTCAGATCTCACACGTGAATGTCAGGTCGGCGAAAAACTAAGTGGTTGCGACCATCACCTCAGACTGACTTGGTCGGCTAGATTTCGATCGCCGATAGAGTCGGTCTGTCGGCTCCCTGCTACGGGCCGCCTTTGGCAAAGGCCCGTGCTCCCTTGTGCAAGAGGGAGCAATCTTCTCCCCCCCCCCCCCCCTAATTCGCCTAAAGATCAAAACAGACCATGAACTCACCAAAAACAGGTCCAGGATTCCAGACTACAAAAGAGCCAATTTTAATCTCGCTCGTGAGCTGCTAACCCAGACGACTTGGGAATCCATGAACCTCACTCCTGTGGACGGCGCATGGAACCGTTTCAAGAACAAGCTCCTAGAGGTAGAGAGAACAACTGCTCCCATGAAGACTAGGAGAACAAATAATGCCACAAGCCCACCATGGATCACTACCCAAGTTCGACAGGCAATTAATTTAAAGAAGAGAAAATACAATTTGCAAAAGGAAAACAGCACTGATGAGGTTCGCGAACAGTACCATCAAAGCCTCAGAGCTTGCAGGACTCTCATTCGCCAGCGTAAACACGACTATGAAAAGCAGATTGCGCGCGAAGCTAAGTCCAACCTGAAAAAGTTCTCCACGTAAATAAGAACCAAAAAGAAGACAAAAAGCAATATCGGTCCCCTAAAGGATGAAAGTGACTTACTAACACAGGACAGCAGACAAATGGTCGAAATCCTAAACAGAAACTTCACGTCTGTGTTCACGGTCGAGAACACCCAGTCCGTACCCGAGAGCCCTACCCCACCGATGGGAATTACTCCCCTTGAAATTGGCACAATCGATGAACGGGATGTGAAAAAGTACCTAGACAAACTCGAGACAAACAAGTCTACCGGACCCGACGACTTGTCACCCAGGCTGCTCAAGGAACTCAAGCAGCAAATCCTCAAGCCACTCACTGCCATCTACAATCTGTCCCTACAACAAAACAAAGTCCCAGAAGACTGGAAACAAGCGAACGTAACACCGATCTACAAAAAGGGAGACAAAAGTGTGGCCCTAAACTACAGACCAATCAGCTTGACCTCAGTGGCGGGAAAAATCCTTGAGAAGATCATCAGAGACAAACTCGTTAGGTTGTTTAAAGACAACAACATCATTTCCGATGCTCAGCACGGTTTCAGGAACAAGCGCTCATGCTTAACCAATTTACTGGACTTCTTCCAAGGTATCTATGAAAACTGGGATAATCATATCCCCAGTGATGTTATATATCTAGACTTTCAAAAAGCCTTTGACAAAGTCCCACATGAAAGACTCCTCAAGAAACTCAAGTTGGCGGGGTTAGGTGACAATCTGACAGCGTGGATCAAAGACTGGCTCACTGGAAGAAAACAACGAGTTGTACTCAACGGACAGGCCTCCGAGTGGCTCCCGGTCACAAGTGGAGTGCCACAGGGGTCAGTGCTGGGACCCATACTCTTCATCATATATATCAACGACCAAGAACTAGGACTGAAATCCAATCTTTCAAAATTTGCCGACGACACAAAGGTGGGTGGGAAGGCCCTCACGACGGAAGACTGCGAAATTATCCAGAGAGACCTGGACCTGATCACTCTGTGGTCAGAAAAATGTCAGATGTCCTTCAACACTACCAAATGTAAAGTAATGCATATCGGATCCAGAAACAGCAACCACACATACCACATGGGTGGCGAACCACTACATGTTGTGCAAGAGGAAAGAGACCTTGGGGTCACCATCAGCAGTGACTTGAAACAAACAAAACACTGCAAGTCCGCCTGTAAGAAAGCCAATACAATGCTTGGATTCATAGTGAGGAACTTCGAATACAAGACACCGGGAGTTATGTTATCCTTGTATAATTCGCTGGTAAGGCCCCACCTGGAATACGCCGTGCAATTCTGGTCTCCAAATTACAGGAAAGACATTGAATTACTTGAAAGAGTACAGCGCCGCGCCACGAAGATGATACCATCACTGAGGACGAAACCCTATGAAGAGCGACTCGAGCGACTCAGCCTCTTCACGTTGGAAAAGAGACGCCTGCGGGGAGACATGATACAAGTCTTTAAGTACCTGAACAAGCTCAGCAACATTGATCACTCCAAGCTCTTCACGCTGCAAACTAACCTGAGAACAAGAAACAACGGAAAAACTATTCAAGCAAAGTGATGCAATACTGACATCGGCAGGAGTTATTTCTCGAATAGAGTGGTTAGCCACTGGAACAGCCTTCCTGCAGAAGTGGTTAGCGCAGAGAGCATCAACTCATTCAAGAAATGCATTGATCGCCACTTTGCTGCATCGGGAGTGAACTGAACGTACCTGTGGTGCCCCGCAGGGCAATGCATCTACAAACACAGACGCAGTAACATCACCTGACCCAGTACGAACATCACAAATAAATAAGGAAGAAGAAAGCTACGTAGAACGTTTGAATTCATCCAACTTTAAGAACAATTTGAAGAACACAGCACAGCGAGGCGACAGTGTGAAGAACAAATCATTATCGAAACGCACAGGAAGCAAAAAGGGGCGTCCCAGGCCACCATACAGCCGGCGCTCTGCCGGCTTCCCGAAACCACCCACTTCACCCAACGACAGCACCACGCCAAAGGCTATAAGGACGATAATCATGTAAACTGAAGCCATGTAGAATAACACTACTCATGAATATTCACTCTTATGTACTATAACCATAGAGGATGTAACCAGATCATAGGGTTAGGAGTGCACCCTCAGTGCAGGAGCCTTATGTGCACAGTCAATAGTTATGACGTACTAATGACGTATAGTGACGTAGGCAATCGCCCATATAAGGGTTCCCTCGGCATACTCGAGGCAGAACTAGAAATCATTCT
Source organism: Eriocheir sinensis (assembly GCF_024679095.1). Taxonomy (NCBI): domain Eukaryota; kingdom Metazoa; phylum Arthropoda; class Malacostraca; order Decapoda; family Varunidae; genus Eriocheir; species Eriocheir sinensis. Next base: position 1,021,972 of record NC_066537.1, read on the forward strand.
GACCAACACTCACGTGTCCCTCTAATTTTTAGACACAACATGTGTCGTGTGTTCATCTACGCTGTCGTGAGTAGAAAGTGAAGTGTTGTACCAGAAAGGAAAGCGTAATAGTGTCCATTGTGTATAGTGGTATTGTTTAGATTATAAGAGTATATGTATATCCAGTGTATGTGTAATAAGAAATAGTTAGAATTGCAACTAGTATTGAAGTAGGAAGATACGTGTCCCTTAACAGGCAGTGAGCAAGGCCTGACGACCCGCTGGGTCTTATTGAAGTGTATTTTATATTATTCTTGTTATTCATAGTGTTAAGATAGGTTAAAATAAATATGAAAAAGTGATAACGTTTCATCACCCCAACTACGAGCTCCTTCAAATACTCTTGAAGTACCAGAACATTAAATCAGTTGTCGCAAGTACAAATTAGTCTTAGATCTCCTTGAGAGCCCAGTAGCGGGCTACAACGTACCCAAGAGTAGGTGCACAAGTGCTTTAATCCTTCACTGCAAACCACTCCTATGGCAAACGGATTGATTAAATCACTGAAAGCAGGCAGCCTAGTAATGAGCCAGCAGGCTTTCTGCTGCCTGCTAGTCCATGTTTCCATGTTTCCTCCTCCTTCTCCTCCACCTTCTCCTCCTCCTCCACTCCCTTCCCTCCACCCAGCAGCTTCTCCACTCTGTTCCCTCCACACACAAGCTTCTCCACTCTTCCTTCCCTCCCCTGCCAAAGTCTTATTCTATGGCTCCCCTACCAACCCTGTCCCTCCCTTCCTTCCCCTGCCAAACTCTTATTCGATGCCTCCCCTATTAACTTTTTCTCTCTTTTCCCTCTCCAGCTTCTCCTCAGCTACCGTCGGAAGGCAGTCGTGGCACAGGCCGGGCTGCTGGTGGTGTCACAACTGCAGGTGGTGGTGGACAAGGGCAACTTTGGCGGTGATGACAACAACGGTAATGGACAGCAGAGGGGGCGGTATGCTATGAACCACCGCCACTCCGTCCTCAAGGATCTCAACGAACTCCTTAGCAACCTCAGTGTTGGGGTGCGCACGGGACTCAGGCGACAGTGTTCCACCCTCTTGTAAGGACCTTGGATGGCTGGTGTGGCTGGCTGGGTGTGGCTGGATGTGGATTGTTTGGTGTGGTTGGCTGGGTGTTGTTGGTTGGGTGTGGCTAGCTGGACATGGATGGCTGGGTGTGGCTGGCTGGACATGAATGGCTGGGTGACTGACTGACTAGGTGGGGCTGGGTGTGGCTGACTGGATGGGTGTGGCTGGGATGAATGGGTGGCTGTGGCTAACTGGGTGTGGTCGAGTGTGGCTGACTGGATGGCTGACCGGCTGGTTGTGGCTGGCTGGCTGGCTGGGTAAATGAATATGTTTGTAGTTTTGTGTATTTAGCAATTTGTTTTATTTATCTTTTATAGTTTTCCCAGGCAATGGATGGCCTGTCATTCCCTTTGGCTGGCTGATTGGCTGGTGTTGTTTATAATACTTATTTATGCATTAATTTATATAGCACTTGGAGTCATGTCATTGGTTGAAGAGGAAAAAATATTGCCCAGTGCATCTTACTCTTAAATGATGAACAAACTTCTATCAAAATCATTGGTGTGAGCTGTAACATCAGCACATTTATTAAACATTCACCCTTTGCTGTGAGCTCTAACACCAACACAGTTTCCCCCACTCAACACACACGTATACATTTATTGAACATACAGCCATACCTCGTTTTACGAGTTTAACACTTTCCATCCGTGACGCAGACGTCGGCATCACAGTATGGAAAGGGTCAAGAGAAAATGGAAGAGGATTAATCTTTTTCTAAACCTCTCAATCCTCCTCTAAATTCTTCTTAATTCATTCCAAAATTTTGCTCGCACACCAAAACACTTGTAAACCAAAAGGAATTTCCCCATTGAAATTAATGTGAATCCCATTAATGCATCCCATATCTCAAAAAAATTTTTATATAGTAATCATTTTACATGTTATGTTAAACAGAATTAAAGTAATTTTACTAACAGATAGCAATTATAAAAATTTAATAATATGAAACGCAAACCATTGTGTTTCGGTTGTTATGGAGACTCCCACAACTGCTAACTACGCTCAAAGTGGAGGCTTTGCACCAGGGTTTAGCAGCCGCAGTTTCCCTATTCTTGAGGCACCGGAACTCCGTTTGACCACCAACGTGAAGCTAATTAACCTGATGTATCGTCCAAGATGGAGGGTGAACGGGGGTCAGTCACAGGAGGGCATACAAGCTGCCGAGGCTTTGCCTCCCGTTCCTGTTGTGAGCATAGTATCCGTCGTTCCTGTTTTCTTCTTTGCAGCACCATCCCTTTTAACCATCTTTGTGGGGTACCTACATTGTTAAAGCACAATTAATGCACACTGTACTCATGAAAACACAAAGATCGCACACCAAAGCACAAATGCAATCAGACACGAGCGCACGGGTGCCATCTCTACTAGTTTCCAACATGGACTGAGACTAGGGTTGCCAACTTGCCGCCCTTTTTTTAAAATACGGAATGCTATTTGTTCCGTATTTGGTTGTCTGAATGGTTAAGGGGAGCAGCCGTTTTTTACCCTTTTTCTTTATTCAATAGGTTATTGTCATGATTTGTATACCAGACATAAAGGACACCATATGCATAAGATTTAGCCCCAAAAAAACAATATCACCTTTCCATTTTTTACCAATGACTATTTTTGGAAAATTTGAATTTTTTTTGAAAAGGCTATTTCTGCTATGATAATTGCTCTACATGGGAACAAATACTAAAGTACAAGAACCATGTTTAGGCTGATGAAAGTATAGTGAAATATTGTACGTATTAACCCTTTCCTTGCTAAGCACTCGCAACAAGACTATCCCCTCAGGCGCGCTCTTTCACCTCAGCGGGGGAAGGGGATCACTTTTAACAGCTGTATCTCAAAAACTATTCATCACAGCTACAAAACAAAAACAACATTGGAAAGAAGAGGCCAAGATCTATAAGATTCGGTTATGTTAGCCTCTCCTGCAAATGTACAGGCACGTTCAGGGGGTGTTTTTTGCACCGCTCCAATCCCTCAAACTACCGTCCTATTGCTTTACTTTCTTGGTCATCCTCTAGCCGTTCGGTGAAACTTTACATATCAAAAGCTTTTGATAGGGTCTGGCAAATCTTCTTTCTAAACTACCCTCCTACGGTTTCTATCCTTCTCTCTGTACCTTTATCTCCAGTTTCCTTTCTGACCGTTCTATTTCTGCCGTGGTAGACGGTCACTGTTCTTCCCTAAATCTATTAACTCTTTCCTGTTGTTCATTGATGATCTTCTTTCCAAAACGAACTGTCCTATCCATATGATTCCACTCTGCATTATTCAACTTCTTTTAATAGAAGACCCACCCTTCAGGAACTTAACGACTCAAGGCTGGAGGCTGCAAGCCTCAGACCTTACTATTATTTCTGATTGGGGCAAGAAGAACCTGGTGTCCTCAACGCCTCAAAACACAGTTTCTCCACCTATCCACTCGACACAATCTTCCAAACAACTATCCCTATTCTTTGACAACACCCAGCTATCACCTTCCTCAACACTAAACATCCTCGGTCTATCCTTAACTCAAAATCTCAACTGAAACTTCATATCTCATCTCTTACTAAATCAGCTTCCTCGAGGCTGGGCGTTCTGTACCGTCTCCGCCAGTTCTTCTCCCTGCACAGTTGCTGTCCATATACAGGGCCTTGTCCCCCCTCGTATGGAGTATGCATCTCATGGCTCTTCTGGACAGAGTGGAGGCAAAGGCTCTTCGTCTCATCAGCTCTCCTCCTCATACTGATAGTCTTCTACCTCTTAAATTCCGCCGCAATGTTGCCTCTCTTTCTATCTTCTATCGATATTTCCACGCTGACTGCTCTTCTGAACTTGCTAACTGCATGCCTCCCCCCGCTGCACTCGACTTTCTACTCATGCTCATCCCTATACTGTCCAAACCCCTTATGCAAGAGTTAACCAGCATCTTCACTCTTTCATCCCTCACGCTGGTAAACTCTGGAACAATCTTCCTTCATCTGTATTTCCTCCTGCCTACGACTTGAACTCTTTCAAGAGGAGGGTATCAGGACACCTCTCCTCCCGAAACTGACTTATCTTACCTCTTTGGATTCTTTTTTTTTTTTTCTTTTTTTTAATGTTTACTTTTTTGTGCCCTTGAGCTGTCTCCTTTGCTGTAAAAAAAAAAAAAAAAAAAAAAAGTGAGTGCGACTGGCGCACGCAGCGAGCTTTTAGCACCACCAGCAAGTGACGCTAGTGCTCGCTCTTTTAACCTCTGTATCTCAAAAACTATTCATCACAGCTAAAAAACAAAAACACTATTGGAAAGAGGAGGCCAAGATCTATAAGATTTGGTAATGTAAGCCTCTCCTGCAAATGTACAGGCATGTTCAGGGGGTGTTGCCTGTGAAGACGTACATTTATACGTGCACGACGGTCAGCCGTAAGGCAACTACTGAGTAGATCTCTTGATGATGGGGTGCTGGCAGGGCAGTATTGCCAACTGCAAAATTTACAACTATTTGGTCAAAATATCAGTCATGTGATAAGTGAAGCTATGCAAAAATGTCGCTATATTGGTCAACAACATCCACCAGTTGCTTGGCTGTAGATTTTTTGCCTTGGGCTGATATGATTTTCCACCAAATTTAGTGGAGAACCCACTCAATTGGCAATTCTGTGTTGTGAGGAATAGTGTTGGAACACTCATATGCAGGAGATTTGAGTGCGACTGGAGCTCGCAGCGAGCGTTTAGCACCACCAGCAAATACACCTAACACTCGCTACGAGCATTTAGCAATGAAAGGGTTAATAATCATTAGTTTGCGGAATATAAATTTTCAAACTTTCATGCTCATAATTTCCCCCTAAAAATTCAGACATAAATACACCATAATTCACTCACTTCATATATGAGAAAAAAAAACTCACTATATTTTGATTCTTACAAGTCTAGGCCTGGTTTTGGTGTTGGTTTCATCGAAATCAGTTGAAAAATGATGGAGAAATTGAAGTGCAAAGGTATATAACTTACATTTTGAGATATGGCCAGGTAAAGTTTTGGATGCATAACATTCAAACATAGCGAAGTGATATCATGGCATTTATTTCATTTATTTGTAATGATACATAAAAAGATATATCTTTATGCTCAGTCATATATTTTGATGTCCAGGCACAAAATATTCTGTCTGTAAGGCTCCTGGTTCCCCTTCCCCCCGCCTCAGCTTGAGGCGGGGGGGAGGCTCACAAAGGATCGAGGGGTGTCACAGCTGCCAAGCTACTCATTGTTGCCAAGTTTGTTTCAGAATGCTCCTGGAGCATATGTCACCTCTTTCCTCTTCTCTTTGATGTTCTGGGATCTCTTCTTCCTCATGCTTTTCCTTTTAGTATCTTTTACTTGAATTTTGAGAGAGTAGTTGAGGGCGTTTGATTTTATTCCAAGATATTGCAAGAAATTTACTTTGTTGTATCCAAAATTATGGTGAAGGATGGTGATGTGGGAAACAAATTGGACTTTGATGCTCCAGCAAACTTGACTTTCTGACATCGCCAGATCTTTGAATGGAAGCTTTCATTTGTGTTCTGAGTGAGCCCCTGAGTGCATTGCTCCAGTAGATCTTTAGTTGCCAGGGACTCACAAACTTGTCTGACCTTTTTCTCACTTTTTGCATCCAGATTTATTACTAAAGATGACCTTTTGAATTTGATCTTCTCTCTTCTCCTTTTTTGAGTGCAGCTTGCTAGCAGCACCATGAGTTTTCTCCCTGCTGGCAAAGTCCATGGCGTGGACGTGTCTTGGTGCTGAACACGTGATGGAATGTGGCCGTGACTGCTTTCTGCATTTCCACAAATGGTTTATTTATATTGTTTCTTATTTCTATTCCATAGTATGATGTCAGGGTAGCAATGGTGGTGTCAGACAGTTTGTTCTTTCCACCCAGGGTACTCAGTCTCCTCCTTTTTCCAGTCTTCATTACAGTCTCCACTCTGTCTTCGTCTCTCAGCTTCCTCAGTCGTGTTCCCATCCTCTTCTGAACGTGATTTATACATTCCAATTTTGTGACTTTGAGCTCTTCGTAGGGCCCACGTCCATTGTTCATGTTGGAAATGGCAAGGTACGTGCTTGCATCACCATCGCTAACCATATTTCTGTATCTGAAGCCCAGGGACTCTGATCTTGGAAACATCCTCAGTGCAGCTGCTTGTTCCATGGCTGCTGATGATCCCTCATAGTTCTTGGCACATTCTTCATTGTGCAGGGTCCTCCAGACATTGAATTCTTCTTCAGAAATTTTTCTATCTTTCAGTTGTCCTTCTTTAATGCTGCACATTTGGCAAAACTTGTTCAGCACCTCAGTATCAACGACAAAGCCAGTGCAAACTTCAATGATGACTCCCATGCTAATCTGTGAAGTATGCCCTCTCTTCATCCACGAGCCATTGTAGTAAATGTTGATGCTGAGTCTTCCATCTTCATCAGGAACAGTGTCCCATGTGTTGCATGTAGTGCAGGCAGGTCTATAGCCTCATACACTTTCTTCTGCTTCACAGTGAAAAAAAATTCCATTTCTTGATAAAGATATTTCAGCTGCCTGTAATATTTATTATTACCCATTACAGGCATGCCATATAACCCTTGTATTCTTCGTATGCCAGCATATCCAAAATCTTCTATGACTGACTGGTGTACTGCGGCGACATTTTTTCTGTAGGGTGGTGAACGTAGTTGTGCAGATGATTGACATGGTGCAGGTGTTGAGGTGATCTTTTCATTACAGCCTCACAGTGTAGGTCGGTGACAGTCTCGAAGCCATCTGGTGAAAATTGAACATCATAGTCGTCGCCACACAAGCATTGGGTGGACAATATTTCTCTGATGTTTCTTTTTTCTTTTTCTTTTTCTTTTTTTACATTGCGCCGTTAGGCTTTTTTACTGGTGGGGGCCTGATGGTCGGCCCAGCCCGTTGTGGCGCAGGCGAGTGTTTATAGTGGCGCCATCTTGTTTTGGCTTATACTGCCCCCCGGAGCTCATCTTTGAGCCTCTCTTTGGAGAGGTAATCTAGGGTCTGGGTTGATAGGTGGTCTTCAGGGCAGCATGTGGGTAGTCTTAGGCCACTCTGCGGTGACTGAAAAATCCCAGCTGTGTGACAGCCAGAATTCGAACCTGCATCCCTCCTGGATCTCCCGGACGCAGCGCTGGCACGCTAACCACTCAGCCACCGCTTATTACTGCTTATTACTATACATTCTTCTTCACTTGAGTCTTGTTTTTCCGGATCTTCTTTCAGTATTGTTCTTCATAGGTCATAGCGAGGTGTTGTGGGTGTTGTTTGTGCAGCAGGAGTGGTGGGTGAGGTCGACAGGCCAGGAGAGCCAGAGGCCGGAGGTGGCAAGGGTGGTGAGTGTGGTCTGGGTGCGGCACTAGCTAAACCTGTCTTCGACTGTGACCTCTGCTGCCTTTTTCTCTTGTTTTATGTTCTGTCCTGCTTCTACAAGATGTATATACTTCTTAGATCGCCGTCCCATTCCCAGGTATGCCAGGAACAGCCCGGAAGTGTGATGCTAGGTAGGGGCCTTATGGGGATTGTAACAGGAGGGCAAAGCAGCGCAGCCTCACTTTGATGAGCTCAGATGAGCCCTGAGGCCGTATGTGTGTGTGTGAGCCGGAGTATAGAGAAGGATAAATGCCAGATGTCACTAACAGGGTAACATGTGTCTCAAAAATAAATGTAATAATCGATGTATTACATACCTAGTACATATCATAATATCAAGTTTATGTGTGGGGGGTCCATTATACGCCCATAAGAAAAAAAAGGAATGCGAATTTTAAAGAAAAACTATGTGATTAGATTCTCAAAAGGCATACGCAGCGGAAGAATTTTTTTGTCAGTTTTTCATTTTGACCGATTTTCTTCGTTTTTGGCCTGGCCGGCCCCCTTAAGCAGGTAAAGTTCAGTATTTTAAAACTGTAGTGGCCGCATTTTTGGGTGAACCACAAAACCAGTCCATAAAATTATGTTTGTCAACGGTTGTCCTGAAATACATGTAAAGTACGTGTCATAACGTCCCTCTCCCTTCCTCCTGCCTTCACCAGCAGCGGCTGTCAGTCATGGCAGGCTAGAGAAATTTTAGTGTTGCCAACCGTTCCTTGAAATATGGATTCGTTCTGTATTGGAGAATGGGATGTTACATTCCTTTATTTTTTTTTTAGCTCGAGGTGGCAACCGTAACTGAGACTCTATTCCCATTGTTTTCCACTTTGAGCACTCTCATCTTGCAGTGAACAAAGGGAACCCACGCTCACATCTTCGACTTGTACAAAAAAACACACCAGTCATCGTCGAAAGACCAACTTGGTTGGCTAGGCTGACAGCAGCCGATAGAGTTGGTCTGTCAGCATCCTCCCCTCCCCTTCATGAGCCGTCACCTGGAAGGGCCTGTGGTCCCTCCTCGGAGGGACGTACGTGCTTGACCCTGACGGCCTCCATATAGTCCGTGTCCCTACCCTTGAGGTGGCGACATAAAAAAAAAGCACAAACAGGGTGCTCATATACTAAGTCACTGCTCGTAAACCAAGGCATTTTTTGTGATCTTTTTTGCTTGTAAATCCAAACACTTGTTAACTAAGGCACTCGTAAACCCAGGTATGACTACAGTAATCCCTCGCCTATCGCGGGGGTTAGGTTCCAGAACCCCCCGCGATAGGCGAAAATCCACGAAGTAGCGACCTTATATTTTTTTTGTATTTATATTTAGTACTTATTTTCCCCATCAATTACCTTTACGATACTAGAATTTAAGATTATGGGTTTGTTTTCACTGCCCCTTCTTACTGTTCCAACCCAGTACCCACTGCCATTTCTGCAGTGCCCGTACAAGTTCGTGCCGCCCCGGGTGCCCCTTCGGTATTGCTGTTTCTCAATTTTCAAAGTCAGGTTGTTTTTTAATTAGCTACTTCTTTCTCTGATTTAGAATTCTAATTAAGAAACTTGTTCATCGTTCAAAAGCTTAGTAAAGTAGTCGTTTCAAGGATTCGATTACTGAAAAAATAATCGACTGCAATATTTTTTTGAGAAAGTAATAGAAGTAATCATTTACAAATAATTGATTACCCCCCACACCACTCACCCCACGCCTGCCTTCCCAGCACACATCTGCCGGGGCTGTTGAAGGAGGCTGGGGACTATGACACCCAGGCCAGCATTGTGGAGCTCATGTACCGCCTCACCACCTCAACCGAGCGGAGCCACAGCGTCACACAGTGGTTCCCCGAGCTGGAGTGTACCGTACACTGCCTCTTCCTCACCATATCAGAGTTTGACCCGGTGAGTGTGTGTGTGTGTGTATAATTTACCAAGGCCTGATCACGAGTTGGACTCGCTGTCACCAGTAAGTACCCTCCTGACAAGAGCAAGCTTATATGATCGATCTCTGGGTACTGCCAGGACCCCACACACCACACGCCCCATCCCCTTTCCTCAAGGGGGGACAGTAACCACTCCTTGTTAGCAGAAAAATCCCAGCCTGAGTGGGGCTCGAACCTCTGCCCGTCAGGCCGCAAAGCTTTGCAACGCAGAGCCTTTATAAGCACTGAGGTATGGAGCGGTATTGGGGGCGGGTGTGTGTGTGTGTGTGTTTGTTTGTTTGTTTGTTTGTTTGTTTATTTATTGTCGTGTTGGGGGAGTCTGAGGCGTGCATTATCTTGCTCTGACAACCTGCTGTACATCTCAAGTTGTCCAATTTCTTGGATATTATATGACAGCCTATGCATAGGATATAGTTGTCAGTATCAATATTATGCAGGCAGCAATGACGAATACAGTCAGTTATAGTTGATTTTGAGTTTGAAGTAATTAATACTGTCACTGTTGATTTATATATAGTAGCTGAATATAATTATTAAATATCCTAGGCACTGCCCTCTGCAGAAAAAAAGTATAACAGAACAGCTGCCTGCGACAATAATATTAATTTGAAGCTCAAAGTCACTTATAATTTTCTGTGTTTTTCATTTCTGCCTGCATACCACTGGTGCTGACGACATTCCTATGTGTAGGCTGTCACATAGCAGCCATGAAATGGAACACGCCATGTGACGGCAGGTTGCCGGAACGTGATAATGCACACCTCAGACTTGAGTGCTGTGACTAGTTCTTACATACTGGAAATAAGCTAATGGGTTCCTGTCTGAATGACAGTCAGCTAAACTTTGCTTCATACTAATTTATTTTATGTTTTGGAGTGAACAGCCTCTGTCCAGGCTGTTCCACTGTTCATTGCCCCTGCTGGGAAAGCTGTATTGCTTGATAGCCTTCAAACATCTTGTCTTCTTCAGCTTCCTCTCCTGTCTTGGGGCTGCTCCTCCTGTCCCATGCAAACAGATTTTCTTATCAGTTCTGTCTTCTCCCTTCATTGCCCCGGTCACCTCACTGCCACCTGCCATCCTTGTCCATGTAGCTATCCAGTCTACTCTTAAAACAAGCTATCGTCCCTGCACTAACTATGTGATTGCTGAGTCTATTCCATTCCCCACCACCCTATTACTAAACCAATGGTTGCCTATATCTCTCCTAAATCTATACTTTTCTAATTTAAATCCATTACTGCGTGAACCTATCCTTCCTCCAAACATAGAGAGAGAGCAGAGAGAGAGAGAGAAGAAGAAGAAGCGGTGTTTTTAGGGAAGCTGCCTTGCCATTGGCTGCCAGTTCTGCCAAAACAAAAACTTCGCCGCGCCATCCCGAGGAGTCGATGACGTCATCGCCACGCCACCCTATCGGCGCTTTCACTGCTTTAAGGCAGTCACAATGGCCGTTTTCAAACCAACATTGGGGGTGGGCAACGCCCGTACGTCAAACCGGGAGCAAGTTCACAGTTATCCAGTAGCTTTTCTTGCCGGCGTTGGCGCCACCTAGGGCAACCGGCAACTCCAACTTTTCCTGGTGTGCGTCACACACGGCCAAGGTCGGTTGCCCGTATCCACATCCACAACATAAACAAAGCACTTGCCCTGTATCAACATGGCGTCGTCTGCTAAAGTAAGGGCTTGTGCTGCCATTACCCAAGTTATGGACTTGTTGCTGCAGTTAAATGGAAGGAAGAAACAGTTGTGGGTGTGGCATGCCTGTGGTTCCTCCATGCCAGTTCTTATTGTCACCACTGCGCATGCGCGGCCAACCCACCCATCTTGACTCAACCACATAGACACATGGATCGAATAACAACAAACACACACACACACACACACACACACAAATGAAATGAAATGAAGAAGAAAGGAAGAAATGGAATGAATTACTGGCAGAGACAAAAGTAAAAAATAACGCAAGATCTGAGGAAGAAAAAGAAGCATTTTTTTGGAGAATTTCGGGGGATTGAATCAAGAAATGGTTCATAAGGGAGAAGAGAAAGGGGAGCGAAAACTAGATAAGAAAGATACAGAGAGGGGAATAAGAATAATGTACACAAATGTAGATGGGTTGATCTCTAGTAAAATGGAGCTGCAAGATTATCTAAAAGAGAAGGATCCCATGATAGTTTGCCTAACTGAAACTAAACTAAAAGAAAACATCCAAATTGAGTTAGATGGAAGATACAATGTGTGGAGGAAGGATAGAATGGGCAAAGGCGGAGGAGGAGTGGTGATAATGATAAAGAAAGAGTTATTAGTAAAATCAATAGAATATGGAGAAGGAAAAGCAGAGATAGTGAATGTAAGCTTGGAAAACAAGAACAGAGAAAGGATGACGATTGCAGTAACATATGTACCACCAAAAACTACATCATGGAGTAAAGAAGATTATGAAAACATGATTGATGACACCATACAGAGTTTGAGGAGATTACTTAAGGCAAACAAAGGAGTAATACTAGTTGGCGATTTCAATTGTAAAGAGGTTGACTGGGAGAGGTTTGAGAGCAATGGTAGTGATGTGGCATGGGGGAATAGATTCTTGAATTTAATGATGGAAAATTTGATGATACAAAGGGTGAAGGAAAGCACTAGATATAGAAGAGACGATGAACCGGCAAGACTGGATTTGGTGTTGACAAGAGAAATTCACGTGAAGGATGAATTGAGGTATGATTGCCCCCTGGGAAAAAGTGATCACGTGCTCATAGAGATGGAAATGGAGGAGGAAGGGAACAAGATGAGACTTATAGAAGCAATAGATTAAACTATAGGAAAGCAGGGGTGGAAAACCTCAAGAAGTTTTTGGGTGAAATGGATTGGAAAGAGTTAATGAGTACAAGCGAAGTTCAAGGAAAATATGATATTTTCATGAGGGCGTACAACACAGGTGTTATGAAGTTCGTACCAAAATACAGACCGAGGGAGAGGGCTAAAAAGGACTGGTTTAATGCAAGATGTGCAAAGGCAAAAGAAAAGAGAGACAAAGCGTGGTCAAGATTAAAAAGAAACAAAAATCAAAGAAACAGAGAAGACTTTAAGGCAGCGAGAAATGAGTACGTGAAAGTGAGAAAGGAAGAAGAGAAACGATACGAAAAGGATATTGTGGAAAAGTGTAAAGAACAACCTAAACTATTTTATAGATTTATAAATGGAAAAATTAAATCAAGAGAAACAATTGAAAGACTGACTGAAGAGAATATAGAGATAGAGGATCCCAAAGGCATGGTGGAATTATTTAACAAAAAATTCCAGCAAGTGTTTACCAAAGAATCATTATTTAATGAACCACAAGAAAACAACTTAGATGTATATATGGAAGAGGTCAAAATAGATAAAGAGAAGGTAAAAAAAACTATTGGGGGAATTGGACGAAGGGAAGGCCGTGGGACCGGATGGAGTTTCAGATTTTATACTTAAAGATTGCAGAAATGAGCTAGTTGGCCCAGTATATGACATCATTAGGTGCTCAATTAAAACTGGCACAGTGCCTAGGGAGTGGAAGAGGGCAGAAGTGGTACCTATATACAAAAGTGGAAAAAAGGAAGAACCCCTAAATTACAGACCGGTGTCTCTGACCAGTGTAGTATGTAAAATATGTGAGAAATTAATAAAAGAACAATGCATGAGATTTCTAGAAGAACATAATCTAATCACAAACAGTCAATATGGGTTTAGGAGAGGCCGCTCATGTGTGACAAACTTGCTGAGCTTTTACTCAAGAGTGACGGACAAATTACAGGAAAGAGACGGATGGGTGGATTGCATTTACCTAGACTTAATGAAGACATTTGACAAAGTTCCACATTCAAGACTGCTGTGGAAACTAGAAAATAAAGGAGGATTGAGAGGGAAAATGAAGTGCTGGATGGAAAGCTACTTAAGAGGAAGAGAGATGAGAACCGTGGTTAAGGACACTAGATCGGAATGGAGAGCGGTGGAAAGTGGAGTGCCCCAGGGGTCGGTTTTAGCACCAGTACTCTTCCTAGTCTATATTAATGATATGCCAGAGGGAATAAACAGCTACATGAGCCTGTTTGCAGATGATGCTAAACTGCAAAGACATATAAGAAACAGTGAAGACTGCAAGGAGCTGCAAGAAGACCTAAACAAGATTTGGAAATGGAGTCAGAAATGGGAGATGAAATTCAACGTGAAGAAATGTCATGTTATGGAAATGGGTAAAAGTGTAGAAAGACCAAAATGGACATATAAAATGGGAGATGGTGAAATATTAAAGAAAGTAAATGAAGAGAGAGACCTGGGAGTAATAATGCAAGATTATATGCAACCAGAAAGTCATATAAATCGGATCTTCGGTGATACATATAACATGGTGAGAAATATAGGTATAGCATTCCACTACATGGACAAAGAAATGATGAAAAAATTAATTACTACTATGATCAGACCTAAACTAGAATACGCGGAAACAGTGTGGTCTCCACATATGAAGAAACACATAGTAAAACTAGAAAGAATACAGAGGATGGCAACAAAAATGGTTCCAGAACTGGAGGGACTGACATATGAAGAGAGACTAAAGGAAATGGACTTACCAACACTAGAACAAAGAAGAGAAAGAGGAGACCTAATACAAATATATAGGCTATTGAGTAAAATGGAAGAAGTAGATAACGAGAAATTGCTACTAAGAGAGGAACCTTCCAGCAGGAACACTAGAGGACATAGTAAAAAGTTGAGGAAGGAAAGATGCTCAAGAGACATAAAGAAATATAGCTTCCCACAAAGAAATATAGAGGTTTGGAACAGACTAAGTGAAGAAATAGTATCGGCGAAGAGTGTGCAGAGCTTCAAGGAAAAGTTGGATAATTATAGATACGGAGACGGGACCACACGAGCGTAAGCCCAGGCCCTGTAAAATTACAACTAGGTAAATACAACTAGGTAAATACACACACCAGACTCATTAGGAACCATTGCAGATGTTTCTGACAAACAGAAACGACTTCACCATTTCTTGAGTGTGTTAGAACGTATTTGGTGAGTGGCTCACATGAACCAAACCTAGCTCTTGGCAAGAAGAGAGCAGTCGTCTTTAACACTGCTCTCTTCTTGCCATTGGGTATGTTTGGTTTGTATGAACCACTCACCAAATAAGTTCTAACACACTTTAGGAAATGGCGAAGCCATTTTTGTTTGTGAGAAACATCTGCCATGGTTAATGATGAGTCTGGTGTGTGTGTGTGTGTGTGTGTGTATGTATGTATGTATGTGTCTTTGTTGTTACTCGATCCACGTGTTTATGTGGTCGGAGTCTAGATGGGTGGGTTGGCCGCTCACGCGTGATGGTGACAATGAGAACTGGCACGGAGGAACCACAGACACTTCACACCGACAACAGCTTCTTTCTGCCATTTAACTGCAGCAACAAGTCCATAACTTGGGTAATGGCAGCACAAACCACGGCAGCCCTTACTTTAGCAGACGACGCCATGTCGATACAGGGCAAGTGCTTTGTTTACATTGTGGATGTGGATACGGGCAACCGACCTTGGCCGTGTGTGACGCACACCAGGAAAAGTTGGATTTGCCGGTTGCCCAAGCTGCCGCCAACGCGGTGGGAAGAAAAAGGCCCAGTGTGACACTAGGTTATGGACAACCGACAACTCGCTCCCATATGGGCGCATGGGCGTTGCAGTAGCCACAATGGTTAGAGGAAAATGGCCAGTGTGACACTGCCCCAAGGCAGCGAGGCCGCTGATTGGATGAGCGCCAGCAATGACGTCATTGGACTCCCAGCAAATCACAAGCGTGTTTTCAGAGCTCAGCCAATCATAAGGCTTCATCTGTGGCTTTAAAACGACCCGTTCTCTCTTCCTGTTTTCTTCCTTTTTCCAAGGTATGTATTTTGAGATAACAAGGGAGTAAAGGAGGAAAAAAGTGAGCTCCGGGGGGCAGCATGAGCCAATTATAATGGTGCCACTATAAACAGTTGCCTGCGCCATGACGGGCTCGGGGCCGACCATCAGGCCCAGATGGATAGTCTACCGGCGCCATAGCCCACATAAAAAAAAAAAAAAAAAAAAAAAACATGGGTCGGAGCAGATGAGCGCTTTTTCAGTGTTTTCAATACCACGAGTTTCGCGATCCTCGAGTTTAGCGCTATACCTTCAGAACGAAGCAAGCGCGAAACTCGAGAGGGTACTGCAGACTGGATAGCTACATGGACGAGGATGACAGGTGGCAGTGAGGTGTGGGTGCAGTAAGGAGACGGTACTGGAGCGTACGCCCGTACCGAAGGTAAACGAGGATCAAGCCTCTGCCTGTAACCCCTGAAACTACACCTCACCCATCGTGAGTAGTGGAGGGGATTCTGGAGCTGCCCCGTGTAGGCCACCCGGCCTCTTGCAGTTACCCTATGTTCTTATGTTCTTATGTTCTGCATGTTAGCTCCCTTCTTTCCTTAACCCTTTCCATCCGTGAGGCAGACGTTGGTGTCACAGTATGGAAAGGGTCAAGAGGAAATGGAAGAGGATTAATCCTCTTCTAAACCTCTCAATCCTCCTCTAAATTCCTTTTAATCCTCTTCCATCTCCTCTTAAGAGGTTTAGAAGAGGAATAAGAGGTTTAGAAGAGGACTAAACCTTTCCATACGGTGACGCTGTCGGACGCCCATCGGGCGCCGATGTCGGCATCATCAGAGTGAAGGGGTTAAGGATGGCAGCCACAGCCTTGCCAGTCTTTCTTTGTGCTTTATGCCTCGTATACTGAGGCCTTCTTGGTTGCTTTTTATTTTTACATCAATGGAAACAGCTAAAGGCATAACAAACAAAAGCTTGCTCATCACTGCTCCAGTTAAAGAGTCAGGAGTGAGAGAATGACTGAGAATGCTACTCTTTGTATCCTGTCAATCTTTTATATGTTTCTGTTTTATGTGTTGCTGCTGTGTATTCTAACCCAGGGTGCATCAATGCCTCTATCAATTTCTTCATAATCTTCACAATCTTGTTAATGTGTTTTTGAGGTGAGTTATCCTGGACCAACACTCCCTGGCCCTTCTCCTCCTTTGATCTTGTAATATTTTAATTTCTCATTTGAATAGTTAAGTACTGTTACCCATTAATTTCATCCAGTGCAGTGATACGGTAGGTTAGGTCAGGCAGCTGCAGCCAAGCTATAGGAGCCTATTAGTAGTGGTCTGCTGGTGAGCACTCCCCCACCACAGTATTCAGTATGTTTATTTATTCATCTAATGTTTCTTGTTAAATTAATGTATTCAAATCTATACATACATGTAATTTTCTATTAACTATTTTTGTGTGTGTTTATGTATGTATAGTAAGTGAACCCTTTGCTTACCCTCCCAGCACTGCCGGCGCTTCCTGAACGCCTACAACAGCACGCTGGGGGACAGCCGCCAGGTGTTCACCGTGCCCTGCAACGCCATGCACATTGGCAAGCTCAAGCTGTGCAAGCCCAAGGTATGCCGCTGCTGCTATTACTACAAATGTTCATGATTTTTTTTTTCTTTTTTCTTTTTTTTTTTTACATATGGCGTATAGCACTGGTAGGCTAATCCATATGGGCCTGATGGTCGGCCCGAGCCCGTCATGGCGCAGGCAGTTGTTTATAGTGGCGCCATTATTATTGGTTCCTGCTGCCCCCCGGAGCTCATTCTTGATTTCACTTGCGCTGTACAGCTTCTTCTAGAGTCCGGGTTGATGGGTGGTCTTCAGGACTAATGTCTAATGCTTCTACAGCAGTGCAGCAATTTCAACATGAAACTATACTGGCCACATTATCAGCACTCAGCAGATCTTTTATGTCATGAGATTCATATTGGACACACAAAATTTCTTGGCCAAGGCTGTTGTTTACAAGCTACGCCAAGTCTCTTCTGTCTTGCGTACAATTCTCACTGGCTCAGGTGTGCATGTTAGGATGTATGGACAAGACAAATACTAGTGCTAAAGCCCTGGTCACACTTTGGTGAAGTTTGCCACAGTCTGTTACAAAGGTGTTTGTATGAACCCAGCATTTGGCACAGGGAGACATCCATCCTTGTCTTTATTGCCTTTGATGCCTTCCTTTGCTTTTTTTTTTTTTTTTTTTCACAAGGGCATAAAAAAAAAAAGGTAACAAATGTTAAAAAAAAGTCCGCTACTCACTGCTCCTGAAAAGAGTTAGAGGAGTGGCTGAAAGATAGGTCAATTTCGGGAGGAGAGGTGTCCTGACACCCTCCTCTTGAAAGAGTTCAAGTCGTAGGCAGGAGGAAATACAGATGAAGGAAGATTGTTCCAGAGTTTACCAGCTTGAGGGATGAAAGAGTGAAGATGCTGGTTAACTCTTGCGTAAGGGATTTGGACAGTATAGGGATGAGCTTGAGTAGAAAGTCGTGTGTGGCGAGGCCGTGGGAGTGGGGGAGGCATGCAGTTAGCAAGTTCAGAAAAGCAGTCAACATGAAAATATTGATAGAAGATAGAAAGAGAGGCAACATGGTGGTGAAATTTAAGAGGTAGAAGACTATCAGTATGAGGAGGAGAGCTGATGAGACAAAGAGCCTTAGACTCCACTCTGTCCAGAAGAGCTGTGTGAGTGGAGCCCCCCCACACGTGAGATGCATACTCCATACGAGGGCAGACAAGGCCCCTGTAAATGGATAGCAACTGTGCGGGGGAGAAGAACTGGTGGAGACGGTACAGAACGCCCAGCCTCGAGGAAGCTGATTTAGTAAGAGAAGAGATATGAAGTTTCCAGTTGAGATTTTGAGTTAAAGATAGACTGAGGATGTTTAGTGTTGAAGGTGATAGTTGAGTGTTATCAAAGAATAGGGGATAGTTGTTTGGAAGATTGTGTTGAGTGGATAGGTGGAGAAACTGTGTTTTTGAGGCATTGAAGGACACCAAGTTCATCTTGCCCCAATCGGAAATAACAGTAAGGTCTGAGGCTAAGCCTTCTGCTGCTTCCAGCCTGGAATCATTTATTTCCTGTTGGGTGGGTCTTCTATTAAAAGAAGTTGAATAATGCAGAATGGAGTCATCGGCGTAGGAATGGATAGGACGGTTCGTTTTGGAAAGAAGATCATCAATGAACAACAGAAAGAGAGTGAGAGATAGAACAGAACCCTGCAGAACACCACTGTTAATAGGTTTAGGGGAAGAACAGAAACTGGAGATAAAGGTCAAGAGAGCAGGATACAAACCGTAGGAGGGTAGTTTGGAAAGCAAATATTTGTGCCAGACCCTATCAAAGGCTTTTGATATGTCCAGCGCAATAGCAAAGGTTTCACCAAAACGGCTAAGAATGCTGTAAAAATTAAAAAAAAGTTTTCACATTTTTGATATATATATTTTTTTCATTATCTACTGATCATCCTCTCCTTCCCTGTGGCCCACAGAATGTGAGTTACCCGAGGTTTTGGATTGACTTCAACCTGGGCACCTCCTCCATCCTGATCCTGTGCCAGGTGGAGAGCACGGCCCAGCCCTCCGACCCGGTAAGTCAGCCAGGGAGTTACTAGGTGACTAGATCTCCCACTCTTGATGATCATATACTCTCTCTCCCAGTTGTTCATCCTTCTCATGTCTTCCTCCACACACTGTCTCTTGTAGGAATGTACCGATGTATCGGTATCAGTGGTATCGGCATACTTTAAGAGTATCTGTATAGGTATCGGCTGATTTTCTGCCGATACTACCGATACTTGAAGGAGTTTTGTACGTTGCAAATAATTTTGTTCAACAGAAATTGGATTTTCTAAATTGTTGCAAAAATATTAGAAAAGTGTAATTATCTAGTATCATGATACTACAGAGTTTGGAATTTCCCGCGATTTAATTTTCATCACTTTAAATGATAAGATTCATATTACTTTGAATACAAGTATATAATACTTAGTATACTCTATAGCCTTTGGTACCGCAGACGCATACAACACAGGTTTAGCAGCTTCGGTGCGGGATTGGCGGAGCCCCTCCACTCGCCTCATTTGCCTGCCTCAGTCAGTCAGACGGTCGCCCCGCAATGGGGCACGCTGCCAGGGTCTGGGGATTTCTTCACAGTCCTCTGCCTAAATGTACGGCAATTAAGGTAAAGCTAACCTAGCTGAGTCGACTAGACCTCACGAGGCGCCTCCTCCCTTGCCCCTTGTTGAAACTCATGTGAGTGGGTGTTAACACTTGGGTTAACCAAGCACTGCTGCCTCGCCACGCCGTATGGGGTTAATATGCACTTCCGTGGTGCAGTGGTCAGCATGTCTGGCTACGAATCTGTGGGCCTGGGTCATAACTATAGAAGTTACAGTATTTGCCTCTCGCAAACATCCATACTCCATGTATAATTAAATAAGTAGTAGTACTACTTTATATTACTATTTTTCATTTGATTTTTTTCCCCATGTCTTTAAGGGACCTAAGTTTATTAATAACAAACTTAATATAAAAAAATTCATGACTATGGACACCTTTTTTCTGGTCAGCACTGATTACTTTTTTTTTCCCTTCTATGGTGGAACAAGGAGTAGTGGGTCTTTTTTTTTTTTAACATTTGATATTGCCCTTTAGCTGCTGGAATTGATGTATAAAAAATTAGTGCACATGTATCGGTATTGGTATCGGTCAAAATTTTGGTATCGGTACATCCCTAGTCTCCATGTTTTCTTTGGTCGCCCAGCTAGTCTCCTCCCTTCTGCCTCTACCTCTAGCTCCTCCGTGTATATGGCCCTCCTCCTCCCTCCTCCTGTTGACCTGGCCACACCATCTCAACACATCCTCCACACCACACATTCTCATCACCTCCTCGTTCAACGCCTTACCTTCTGTTCTCCCTGTTCATACAGTTCCCTCATTAAAAACTTAACACTCCTTCCCGCCTCTCTCCTTCATGAATTTCACAATCCTATCATTATTGTTATTATTATTATTATTATTATTATTGTTATGAAAGATGAATCAGATGGAGAGGAAGAAGTGTGAATACTATAAATATCTTAGAATATACAAGTAAACAAACTGAAAAATCAAATAAAAAGTATACAGATAAAGATGGGCGTGATATATATTTGTCAGCTTATAAAAGGCACTATTAAAAATGCACTAGTTCATCTTCACAGTGGTCTCCCTTCCACCCTCCCTTCTCATTTGAATCCCACACACCTTCATTGCCAAATCACCATTCAGTATTCCTCTAACATTTGCCTGCCACATCGGTAAACATTGCATCCACTTCTGTGATCTTCTGTATTACCTCGTCCTCTTCCTCCTCCTCTCTCGTTGGTTTTGCTCATTTTATCTTTCTCAGCATCTCAGGTGTTTGGATTCTGGTGAACAGGTGGCTTATAGTGTCTGCACTCCTCCCTCGCTACCTGATTTGTCTTATGCTACTACAACTATTACTACTTCTACTACAATTACTACTTCTACTACTACTACTATTACTACTACTACTACTGCTACTACTCATTCCAGCATTGCATTGTACACATCTTGCTCTTGTAACAATGACAGTTTTATGGTCCATATTCCTAAACGTATCGGCGCCTTAGTTCACCACCTGTTTGAAAAGCCTCTCACAGAAGTTGCTGGGCTTTTCATGGACTGTTTTGTGATCCCAGTGATAAAAGTTTTTCCCAACTTCTGCACCTTGAATGGCAAAGTCACCACCCATGAAAACCAGGTTAATCCTCTCAGTGGCCTTCGGAAATTGTCGTGATGGGAGTCTGGCATAGCTGGGCACGATAACAGAAAACCTTATTCCCGATAACCGATAACTGTTAATGGAAAACCTTATCGGTGATAACCGATATTCGTTAACTGGAGACACAAATATAGGCGATAACCGATAACCGATACCCGATATAAATCCACAATTCCAGTACTAGCTAACGATAAATCCGATAGGTGAAAACGATACTATATTGATATTTCAAATGAAAATCATAGATTAATTAAATTTTCATTATCTGTATTTTCGAAAACTTATAAAACCTGAAAACCGCACGTTGACACGTACCTTTGGAGGATAATACTAGAAACGCTTGAACTGGTGTTGTGTTATTTGGCGTCCCCACCATCAAAAGCTGGCGCTTTTGCTTACAAACACTGGTCTCTCGTGAACTGCGCATGCTCAGACTAGCAAGCGTAGACCTGTACGTACAGTCTCACAAAGCTTGCCAACCGCAATTAAGAGTTGCTGGAAGGCTGAATCAGACATACAGTACCACTACCACCATCCCCGCTGTTTCTAGAACGACATTCTGTACGAGTTGTATTTATATGTACAGAGTGTCGTTCTAGAAACAGCGAGGATGGTGGTACTATATGTCTGATTCAGCCTTCCAGCAACTACAGGTAACTCTCGATTTACGCGAGTTTCGTTTATGTGTTTTTGAAATAACGTGGGGTCCAAAATCCAAATAAATGTTTAATTTACACGTTTTTTTCACTTATACACGATATTTTATGGAGTGGCCACCAGATGTCTCACGCAACTGGACTCGCACGGCGCCACGGCCACACAGCTGAGCTCAGTTCTTCCCGCGCGCCACTTGAACAACAATACAATACCCACGCTGCCACACTGCTCAACAATAGGGGTGGGCAGGTACAGGTACCAGTACCAGTACTAACGGTACCAGCTATACGGTACGGTACTGGTACCAGACTGCTCGGTACCGGTACCAATACTAGCCAGTCGCTCATGGTGTCCCTCATTTCTTCCTCACACAAGTGAGGCTAAGACTGAGTGCCTGAGTGGATATCTCGGTGATATGGATATTCTCTCTCTCTCTCTCTCTCTCCACTGAATGAAGTGAATATTTATTTTTTGATAGAAACCTACCCTCTTGTTTGATTTACATTGTTTTTGATTTACACAACCTCTTCAAGGACACAATACTCGTGTAAATCGAGAGTCACCAGTACTCTTAATGTGTCAAAGAGCTTTGTGAGACTGTCTAGGGCTACGCTTACTGGTCTGAACATGTTCAGGTCACGAGAGACCAGTGTTTGTAAACAAAAGCGCCAGCTTTTGACGATGGGACACCAAATAACACAACACCGGGTGCCTTCAATACCATGGCATGCTCACAAACGAATATGGAATATGAAATTTGAGGCAGTGAATAATAATTTTTTCTGTTTGATATATTGATTTTTGAGTAACATAAAAAATAACCTAGTGTTTTAATGTTGATGATCTAAATATGAAATTTCTTTACCGAAGATATTTCATACCCCGAAGTTTTCTCATACAACACCGGGCGCCCGGGCCACGCATGCGCAGTAGGGAGGAGACAACGGTTTTTTTTTTCTGAGGCGGAAAAAAGTAGCAATTATCACTACTTTTGTTACAAAAGTAACGAAGATACCAATATATATTTAAATAAGTAGCGGATGGCCGATAACCCGATTCTGTTATCAGCGATAAAGTATTGCGATAACTTAGAGCGATAACGCCCAGCTATGGAGTCTGGGACGTTTAAGAAGACAGATACAGAGATACTACCTTCATCCAGCTTGTGGGGAAGTGGGTAGGGAAGAACAGGCCAGGTCGCCGATAAAACAACAACAACATGCTCCAACTCACCATCCTGGAAGGGAAGGTAGAGAAGGGCCGGGAGGCTATGGCGTTAGCTGTGTAGAGTGATGCTAGTGATAGTTTTAGCCGACTTCTGCACCACGAACGGAAAAATCACCACCCATGAAACAGGTTAATCTTCTCAGTGGCCTTGTGAAATAGTCGTGACGGGAGCCCGGGACATTTATAAACATGGCCCTATCTTGCAACCGGCGACAGTAATCATAACAACAGTTCTTACACTTCTAAAGACTTCTTCCTTCCTCCTCAACAGTGGGAGTGCCTGGCCATCGGGTGCGAGGAGGTGGCGGGGGTGAGCCTGACCCTGCGCATGCACTCCTACACCCTGGAGCTGGAGTACGATGACTTCAACAAGGTGGAGGACCTCTTCTCCTCGCCCCTCAACAGCGACAGCCACGCCCTGCTCTCCACGGTGGTGTTCTTTGAGTTTCCGCCGCAGCCACTCCTGGAAAGGCTCTGTGTCCACCTCTTCGGGGATAAACTGACTGTAAGTGTTTGTTGTTATGTGTGTGTGTGTGTGTGTGTGTGTGTGTGTGTGTTACAGCAAAGGAGGAAGCTCAAGGACAAAAAACAAAAACAGCAACAAAAAGGCCCACTTGACACTGCCCTGACAAAAGAAAGAAGAATGGGAGGCTCGAAGAGAGTAAGTTCGTGTGTATTTACCTAGTTTACCTAGTTGTAGTTTTACAGGGCCTGGGCATTATGCTCGTGTGGTCCCGTCTCCGTGTCTGCATTTATCCAACTTATCTTTAAAGCTTTGCACACTCCTCGCTGATACTATATCCTCACTCAGACTGTTCCAAACCTCTACATTTCTTTGCGGGAAGCTATACTTCTTTGTGTCTCTCAAGCATCTCCCCTTTCTCAATTTTTTACTGTGTCCTCTTGTATTTCTGCTTATGTTTCCTTCTGTTAGTAGTAGTTCTTCATTATCTACTTCATCTATTTTGTTTAATAATTTATAAATTTGGATTAGGTCTCCCCTTTCTCTTCTTTGTTCCAGTGTTGTTAAGTTCATTTCCTTTAATCTTTCCTCATATATTAATCCCTCCAACTCTGGGACCATTTTTGATGCCATCCTCTGTATTCTTTCTAGTTTCTTTATATGCTTCTTCTTATGGGGGGACCACACTACCTCTGCATATTCTAATTTTGGTCTAATCATGGTAGTGATTAGCCTTCTCATCATGTCCTTGTCCATGTAGTTAAATGCTACTCCAATATTTCTCACCAAGTTATATGTGTCTCTAAAGATCCGATTTATATGACTCTCTGGTTGATTATCATCCCTCATCACTACTCCCAGATCTCTCTCTTCATGCACTTTTTTTAATGTTTCACCATTTCCCATTTTGTATATCCAGATTGGTCTTGTTTCACTTTTACCCATTTCCATAACATGACATTTTTTCACGTTAAATTCCATCTCCCAATCCATACTGCATTTCCAAATTTTGTATAGGTCTTGCAATATTTCACAATCTTCTTTGTTTCTTATGTTTTTGTAATTTAGCGTCATCAGCAAATAGGTTTATGTAGCTATTAACTCCTTCAGCCATGTCATTTACGTATACCAGGAAGATTATCGGTGCTAATACTGAACCCTATGGTACTCCGCTTTCTACATTTCTCCATTCTGATTTTATGTCCTTGACCACAGTTCTCATCTCCCTTCCCATTAGGTAGCTTGCCATCCATTTTTTCATATTTCCTTTCAATCCTCCTTTAATTTCCAGTTTCCATAATAGTCTTAATGTATGTGGAACTTTGTCGAAGGCCTTTTTTAAATCTAGATAAATACAATCAACCCATCCATCCCTTTCCTGAGTTCTGTCTGTCACTCTTGAGTAAAAGCTGAGTAAGTTTGTAACACATGATCGGCCCTTTTGAAATCCATATTGTTTGCTGGTAATTAACTTATGCTCTTCTAGAAATTTAGTCCACTGCTTCTTTATTATTTTCTCACATATTTTGCACAAAACACTTGTCAGGGATATGGGTCTGTAGTTTGAAGGTTCATCTTTCCTTCCACTGTTATATATGGGGACCACTTCAGCCCTTCTCCACTCATTGGGCACCGTACCTGTTGCTACTGAGCATCTTATGATGTCGTATATTGGAACAATTAATTCATCTCTACATTTTTTAAAATATACCCAGAAACTCCATCCGGTCCTACTGTTTTTCCCTCTTCTAGTTCTCCCAGTAATTTATAGATCTCTTCTTTGTTTACCATAATCTCTTCCATATGAACTTCTATTTTATTCTCTTGTGGCTCATTAAAGATTGTTTCTTTGGTAAAGACTTGCTGGAATTTCCTGTTTAATAACTCAGCCATACCTTTAGGGTCATTGACTTCCACATTCCCGTCTCTCAGTCTTTCTGTTGTTTCTTTCGGTTTAGTCTTCCCATTTATAAATCTGTAAAACAACTTAGGCTGTTCTTTGCATTTTTCCACAATATCCTTCTCATATCCCTTTTCTTCTTCTTTCCTTATTTTCACATATTCATTTCTCGCCATTCTGGTCTTCTTTGTTTCTTTGATTCTTCCTTCTTTTTAGTCTTTTCCATGCTTTGTCCCTTTTTTCTTTTGCGTTTGCACATTTGGCATTAAACCAGTCCTTCCTGCCCTTAACTTTGGGTCTATATACGGGTACATATTTTTTGACACCGGTGTTATAGGCTTCCATAAAGATATCATACTTTTCTTGTACTTTATTTTTTCTCAGTAACTCATCCCATTCCACTTTCTCGTAAAACTTCCGAAGGTTTTCCATGTCTGTCTTAATATAGTTTAGCCTGTTTGATTTGTAAGATTCATCCTCTTTAGTAACCTACACTTCTGTATCAATCTCTATGGTTACATGATCACTCTTGCCCAGTGGACATCCATACCTTAGTTCATCCTTGATGTATATTCCTTTTGTTAGTACTAGGTCCAGTCTTGCCAGTTCATCGTCACTTCCATATCTTGTATGTTCATTCACTCTTTGTATCATAAGATTTTCCATCATCAATCTTAGGAATCTACCTCCCCATGCGTTATCTCCACTATTACTCTCGAATGTCTCCCAGTCAATCTCTTTACAATTGAAGTCACCAACTAGCATAACTTTTTTGTTTTCCTTAAGCATTTTGCTTAAACTCCGTATAGTGTCATTGATCATAGTGTCGTGCTCTTCCTTACACCATGAGTTTGTTCTAGGTGGTACATATGTGGTTATAATTGTCAACCTTTCCTTGTTTTTGGTTTCCACATTTACTTTCGCAATTTCAGCTTTACCTTCTCCCTGTTCTACCGCTTTCACTGCTAACTCCTTTTTTGTCATTATCATCACTCCACCTCCCCCTTTGCCCATTCTATCTTTCCTCCATATATCATAGTTTTTATTTATCTCTAATTTAATAGCTTCGTTCAGTTTGGTTTCCGTTAAGCATACGATCATTGGTTCTTTCTCCTTTATGAAATCTTGCAGTTCCAATTTACTAGTTATTAATCCATCTACATGTGTATACATCACTCTTAAACATTTACTCTTATCTATCTTTTCTAACTTTCGTTCTTCTTTATCCTCTCTCTTGTGTACCACTTTCTGACTCGGTCCCTTACTATTCTCCAAAAAAATATCTCATTTTCTTCCACAGATCTTTCATTATTCTTCTCCTTCGTCTCTGCTAGTAGTTCGTTTCATTTCCTTCTTTCTTCTTCATTTCTATTTTTCTTTATGTATATATCCTTGCAATCTTCCGTTTCCTTTAATTTAGTTGTTCTGTACAAAATATCCTCAGCTGCCTTCTGCGATCTTAACTTTATTTTTATTGGCCTGGTTTTTCCTTCTGTGTATGGACCCATCCTGTGGATTTCCTCCACCTCTTCTGAATACTTTGTCGCTCGTCATCATTTAAATTTTTTAGTAGGTCCTTAATTGATTTCAATTCTTCTTTATCTCTTTTAGGCTTATATGTGATCGTCTTTTCCTTCAAACCGAATACTATTACACTCTTCTTCTTGTCTGCAACTTCCCTGACTAGTTCTTCATTTTTCTTTATTATCTTAACCACTTCCTTTTAATTCCTTGTGTGTGTGTGTGTGTGTGTGTGTGTTTGTGTGTGTGAGTATTTTTCGATGTGTGAGTTAAGGGGGGAGAAGTCTGCCTTTGTCTGGTCTTGTAGTCTTCCAGGGAATATTTTGAAGCTTGTTCCCTGCAGCCCTTGTTAAGAGAAGCTGTTTAGGCCCATATTCTCAGATGCTTCAGACTCTCACAACAACTGTTTCCCAAGGCCACAAAGGAGATGAGTCGGGTTCTCATGAGTGTGTTCATGTTCATGGTGCAGAAGCCTTGTCATACTGTCACCAGGCTCATAAAACTACCCCGGGCAATACTAACACAGTCTCCACCAAAGTCTTACCGAATGTGGGTGTGGTTTGAGTTCTGACAGCATCGATTTCTAGATTGGGGTCTTTACTTTCTTATTTGTATGGCATTGTCTCGCTAAGTATGCCCGTGTTGGGGCTTGTGACAGCTTCCCTTGGTCCATTGAAGGTGTCTTGGTGGTGTGATAAATGGTGTTATTATTATTATTATTATTATTATTATTATTATTATTATTATTATTATTATTATTATTATTATTATTATTATTATTATTATTTTTATTGTTATTGTTTTTCTTGTTTTTCTTCTTCATCATCATCTTTTTCTTCTTCTTATTTTTATTGTTATTCTTATTGTTTTCTTTTTCTTTTATTTTTATTTTCATCATCTTGTTCTACTTCTTTTTCTTCATCTTCTACTTCATCTTCTCCTTCTCTTTTTTATTTTTTCTTCTTCTTATCACCACTACTACTATAGTCTGTTTCATTTCATCTGTCCACCAACAAAGCAGGAATTTTGATGGATGTGGCACCCGCGCATTTCTAATTTGTGAATATGTGAAAATCAACTGTTGTGATAGACATTCAAGCTTATATTTCAGTAATATATTTGAATGTTTATGTATACAATAAACAACTCAGTCCTTTGCATCGATAATCTAACATACAAGCACAAGAAAAGACAAGCTTGTATCAAATAACATAGTCACATCATGCTCGAACGATCTATGTTTTTTTTCAAATTCATTGATTGATAGCTCATTTCAGGTATATTAAAAGACATTTGGCTCTGCAAGTGCATATAAATGATATCTTAATAATTTACTGCATGTAAATAATGATTAATAATTGAAATAACATGAAATAGTAAATGATAACTGTTGAATGCGATGTTAAGGTATTTTGAATATTAGACTACCCATGCTGTTTATTACATGCAACACGTCAAAATTCCTAATGTATAGACACATGTAGTGTCGGAGGTCACTTTATGTATCTGAATGAGATGAAATATGGGTATCTTAAAGGCTATACATCGTTTGAGTATGATCAGACTATACTGTTTGATATACAAATTGTTCTTTTGTGTGTTTATATAGTAGATTATCAAAGCAAATCAGCTCGTTTGGGGTACACATAAAAAGACTGGAGTTTTTTTTGTACACACAAACATTCAAATATATCACTGAAAATGTAAAGTTGATCTTCACGCAATCACGAACTAACAATGCACAGATGCCACATCTACGATCACAAGTGGACTGACGGAATGAAACGGACTATACTACTGTTATCATTATTATTATCATTATTGCTATTATTATTACTATTATTATTAATATTATTGTTCAAATCCTCTCCACAGGTCAACAAATTGGAACCGAAAGGGTGGCGAGGGAGCGTGAATTCATCCAAGGTTAGCATCACTTGTCCTTCTTAACCCATCCGCTGCAGTTGGCACAGATTTAGCCTTCACTGGTAGCCTGGTAACATATAGTCCCAGGTCTTTCTCTGCCTCTGTGGTGGATAGTGGAATGTTTACCATGTGGTATTGGTATGCTGGATATCCCCTCCCAAGGTGCAGGACTTTACATTTTTCTTCATTGAATTGTAGCAGCCACTCTTTGTTCCATTCCTGTAGCTTGGCGATGTCTTCTTGTAGGAAATCCGCAGTCAAGGGGTTAAATTGATGCTGTAGTAGTAGGTCATAATATATAATGGACTGCTGCTTCCCCTTATAAAACAGAAGAGACAGGTGGGAGGAGTGCAGTGTTGAGGGCAGTGTTGTTAGTGTTATCATGAGAGGCAAATCCAGGGTCAGCATTACTGGTCCTCCTTGGGGCTGTAGTAGTAGGTCATAATGTAATGGACTGTTTCTTTCCCTCATAAAACAGAAGAGATGTGTGGGGGGAATGCAGTGTTGAGGGCAGTGTTGTTAGTGTTATCATGAGAGACAAATCCAGGGTCAGCATTACTGGTCCTTCCTGGGGCTGTAGTAGTAGGTCATAATGTAATGGACTGTTTCTTTCCCTCATAAAACAGAAGAGATGTGTGGGAGGAATGCATTGTTGAGGGCAGTGTTGTTAGTGTTATCAAGTAGTAGGTCATAATGTAATGGACTGTTTCTTTCCCTTATAAAGCAGAAGAGATGTGTGGGAGGAATGCATTGTTGAGGGCAGTGTTGTTAGTGTTACCATGAGATCCTTCCTGGGGCTGTAGTAGTAGGTCATAATGTAATGGACTGTTTCTTTCCCTCATAAAACAGAAGAGATGTGTGGCAGGAGTGCAGTGTTGAGGGCAGTGTTGTTAGTGTTATCACACTATAGGACAAAATTGGTAAAGAGGATCTGTTTGTTTGTGTAGGGGAATGTCTTAAAGAATAGAACAGACATACAAGGGAAATCCTCTTTTTCTTCATCTGCTTCTTTTTTTCTTCTGCCTCTTCTTGTTTTCTTTTTTTTTTCTCTTTTTTTTCTCTTCATTTCTTATTCTTTTTCTTCATCTTCTTCTGCTTCTTCTTCTGATACTTGTTTTCTTGATTTCTTATTCTTTTTCCTTTTTTTTCTTTTTCTTCTTAATTTTGCTCATGTTGTTCTCATTATTATTGTTGTTGTTGTTCTTCTTTTTGTATGATGTCCTTAATTTCCTTTACAAGGTTCAACAAGCCATTGTCCATATTCTTAAACGTGTTGGGCTCACATTACAACTGTTTCCCAAGGCCACAGAAAAGACTAACCGTGTTTTAGTGGGTGATTTTTCCCGTTCAAGGTGCAACAGTCGGGTAAAACTATCACCAGCGTCATTCTGTATCTGTTTGCCTGTATCTGTCTTCTTAAACGTATCGGGCTCCCTTTACGACTATTTCCCAAGGCCACAGGGAAGATTAACCGGGTTTTAGTGGGTGATTTTTCCCGTTCAAGGTGCAGCAGTCGGGTAAAACTATCACCACCATTATTGTGTATTTGTTTGTCTCTATCTCTGTCTTCTTAAACGTATCGGGCTCCCTTTACGGCTCTTTCCCAAGTCCTCAGATAAGGTTAACCGGGTTTTAGTGGGTGATTTTTCCAGTTCAAGGTGCAGAAGTCGGGTAAAACTATCACCACCATCATTCTATCTCTGTCTTCTTAAATGTATCAGGCTCCCTTTACGACTATTTCCCAAGTCCTCAGATAAGATTAACCGGGTTTTAGTGGGTGATTTTTCCCGTTCAATGTGCAGAAGTCAGGTAAAACTATCACCACCATCATTCTATCTCTGTCTTCTTAAATGAATCGGGCTCCCTTTACGACTGTTTCCCAAGTCCTCAGAGAAGATTAAACAGGTTTTCTTGGGTGATTTTTCCCATTCAAGGTGCAGAAGCCGGGTAAAACTATCACCAGTGTCACAAAACAGTCCATGTAATCCCGACAACTTCTATGAGACCTCCTCCTCCCCCTCCTCCTCATCTTTCTTCATCCTCCTTTCCCTTCTTCCCTTCCCTTCTGTCTTTCATTTCTTTCCTTGTTCCCCTTCTCTTCCCTTCTCTCCCTTTGCTCCTTCTTCCCTTCCTTTCCACACCTCCTTCCTCCTCCTCTCCCTTCATCCTCCTTTCCCTTCTTCCCTTCCCTTCTTTTCATCCCTTCTCATCCCTTTTTTTCATCCCCCAAACCACCACCAGCACCTTCCTCCTCTTCCACCTCTTCACCATACCCTCTAACCTCCTCCTTCACGTTCAACTATTACCAACATTGCATACATTTAAGAAACATTATAAACAGTATTCTTGATCAGTATTGATAAAGCTACCTGTATCTAGTGTATATAAGTAGATTATTATGTTCTATGAGGGTAAATATGTATTATGTAATGATTTTTTTTCTTTTTACATGTGTGTCTATTGACGACTGAACCCAAAAATTACAAGCATGCTGCCCAAAAAGCAAGATTTGCTTTAAATGGGCTGCTTACAAACTAATAAATTCATTTTTCCTTATTATGAAAACCATTTTTTTTGTAAGCATAATAAAGTGTTTCAAGTGTTTCCTTCCCCCCCCTTCAGACCGTCAGCACCTCCTCCTCCTCCTGCCTGGGCCGGAAGTACTCAAGTGCTGTGACTGGTGTGGAACCCGACCCCAGCGACCCCCACGCCCCTTCCCAGGTACACAGTGCTGCCCTTACCACTGTTGTGTGTGTGTGTGTGTGTGTGTGTGTGTGTGTGTGTGTGTGTGTGTGTAATTCACCATGGCCTGATCACGAGTTAGACTTGTAATCACCAACAGGCACCCTCCTGACATGAGTGAGTGCTCTTTATAGTCAATCTATAGGTACTGCCAAGACCTCACCCACCACACACCCCATGTTTTGATGTTCATTCATTCATTCATTTCATCGACGCCTGCTCCTAGGAGCTCCCACCAGGGGATGGCCACGGCAGAAGAGCTTCCAACTTTCTCTATCTAGACACTCCCTCCTTGCCTGCTCAAAGTTTCTCAAAGACCTTTCCCCCCTCTCCCTAACATACTCTTGCACCCTATCCCTCCATTTCACTGGAGGTCGTCCTCTAGCATTCCCTCCCTCTATCTCACTCACATACACCCTTCTGGTCATCTTACTCTCCTCCATTCGCTCCATGTGGCCAAACCACTTTAAAGTCTGTCGCTTCACTTCTTCCACCACTCCACACTTCTTCCCTTCACCCCTGTGACACATTCCAAAACGCTCGTACACACTCTCATTACTCATTCCATCCATTCTACTCACACCACAAGCACTCCTCAAATAACTCATTTCCACTGCCTGCACTCTAGACCTCTGACTTTCATTCCAGGCCCACGTTTCACTTGCATATGTGAGGGTTGGTACTATTATTGTATTTCTCAAATCCCTCTTTACCTCCATGCTCACACTTCTGCCATTCATGATTCGTCCCAAAGACCCTACCACCCTTCTTCCTTGCAATGCCCTTCCTCTTATCTCTCCCTCTGTACCACCATGCTTACACATAACTGATCCAAGGTACTTAAACTCATTGACCTCCTCCATTTCTTCACCATTCAAAATTATTTTGCATTCTTTTTCACATTCAATTCCCACTGGAGTAGGTAGGAAGACACCTACCGAACGGGCGCAAGCCACTCCCGGTGAGGTATATATGGGAGGTGAGAAGGGAGCTGAAGCCCTCCAAAGACCCTTCCCATGTCCTCACTAACCGTTTCCCTATTGTCTCACCAACACCGGAGAGTAGTTCAGCATGCTCTCTAAAGACAGATCCTCTCTTTATCCACACCACACTACATTCACATAACATATACACCTTTTTCCAAAATTCAAAATTCAAAATGGCTCAATAATGCCTGAGTCCCTGCCTGGGACCACAAATTCCCAGGGAGGACTCCCTTCTGGCTGCCGACCCGAGAGGTGTCTTGATAACTCCTCGAACCTCTTTCTTCTCAATTTCTGCAACATTCATGGTCTTCGCTCTAATTTTCATTCTGTGGAACATCATCTCTCCTCCTAAACCTCACCTTCTCTTCCTTACTGAAACACAGGTTTCTGAGGCTACTGACAGCAATCTCTACTCTGTTCCTCCTACTATCTCTATCCTAAATTTCAATCCAAAGCTGGATGTTGCGCCAATGACATCACTGCTCTCGTGCCCACGACCTTGACTCTTCTGAATTTTCCACCATCTGGTTAAGACTTCACTGTCATTCTATTACTAAATACATCTGTGCTGTTTATCTCTCACCTAACTCTACCAACTATGTAAAATTCTTTGACTATTTGAATTCTAAAGTGGAGCACATCTTGACCCACTCTCCCTTCGCTGAAATCTCCATCCTAGGAGATTTCAATGTTCACTCACCAGCTTTGGCTTTCATCCTCTTTCACTGACCATCCTGGTGAACAAGCCTACAACTTTGCTATCCTCAACGACCTAGAGCAGTTGGTCCAGCACCCTACACGTATTCCTGACCGTCTTGGAGATCGGCCCAACATTCTAGACCTCTTCCTTACCTCAAACCCTTCTGCTTATTCTGTCAAACTGTTCTCTCCTCCTCCGATCACAATCTTATTTCTGCATCCTGTCCTATCGCTCCTGTACATCCTCTGACCCACCGAAGAGGCGATGCTTCTGGCATTTTGCTTCAGCTCGGTGGGACGACCTGAGGATGTACTTTCCGATTCCCGTGGAATGATTATTGCTTCCAGGATAGAGACCCTCTGTGTGTGCTCAGCGCATCACAGAGGTGATTGTCTCTGGAATGGAGGCATACATTCTCGTTCTTCTACTCCTCACGCTAAAAAGCCTTGGTTTAATCACGCTTGTTCTCGTGCTGTCAATGATAGAGGTAGCTCACAAAGATACCAGAGCCTTCAAACTAATGCTAATTATGAACTTTACATTTCTGCCCGAAATCGTGCCAAATCTATTCTCCGACTAACCAAAATTCTTTCATTAATAGAAAATGTCAAAACCTTGCTTTCTAACTCTTCCTGTGACTTCTGGCATCTAGCCAAAACATCTCCTCCAACTTCACTTCTTCATCTTTCCCTCCACTCAGTCCTGACGGCAACACTGCCGTCTCATCTATCTCTAAGGCTGAACTCTTCTCTCAAACTTTTTCTAAAACTTCACTCTGGACGATTCTGGGCATATTCCTCCTACTCATCCCCCTCTGACTCCTTTATGCCTGTTATAAAGATTCTTCAAAATGATGTTTTCTATGCCCTCTCTGGCCTCAATCCTCAGAAGGCTTATGGACCTGATGGAGTGCCTCCTATTGTCCTTAAAAACTGTGCCTCCGTGCTGTCACCCTGCCTGGTCAAACTCTTTCGCCTCTGCCTGTCAACATCTACCTTTCCTTCTTGCTGGAAGTATGTCTTCATACAGCCTGTACCTAAGAAGGGTGACCGCTCCAATCCCTCAAACTACCGTCCTATTGCTTTACTTTCTTGTCTATCTAAAGCTTTTGACTCAAGCCTTACCCGTAAGAGTCAACAGCACCGTTCCACGTCTGACCTTCTATCTGATCGCCAGTATGGGTTCCGCAAGGGGCGTTCGACTGGTGATCTCCTAGCCTTCTTAACTGACTCTTGGTCATCCTCTCTTACCCGTTTCGGTGAAACTTTTGCTATTAGCTGGACATATCAAAAGCTTTTGATAGGGTCTGGCACAAATCTTTGCTTTCTAAACTACCCTCCTACGGTTTCTATCCTTCTCTCTGTACCTTTATCTCCAGTTTCCTTTCTGACCGTTCTATTTCTGCCGTGGTAGACGGTCACTGTTCTTCCCTAAATCTATTAACAGTGGTGTCCCACAGGGTTCTGTCCTATCTCACTCTTTTCTGTTGTTCATTGATGATCTTCTTTCCAAAACGAACTGTCCTATCCATTCCTACGCCGATGATTCCACTCTGCATTATTAAACTTCTTTAATAGAAGACCCACCCTTCAGGAACTTAACGACTCAAGGCTGGAGGCTGCAGAACGCTTAGCCTTAGACCTTACTATTATTTCCGATTGGGGCAAGAAGAACCTGGTGTCCTTCAACGCCTCAAAAACACAGTTTCTCCACCTATCCACTCGACACAATCTTCCAAACAACTATCCCCTATTCTTTGACAACACCCAGCTATCACCTTCCTCAACACTAAACATCCTCGGTCTATCCTTAACTCAAAATCTCAACTGGAAACTTCATATCTCATCTCTTACTAAATCAGCTTCCTCGAGGCTGGGCGTTCTGTACCGTCTCCGCCAGTTCTTCTCCCCTGCACAGTTGCTGTCCATATACAGGGGCCTTGTCCGCCTCGTATGGAGTATGCATCTCATGTGGGGGCTCACCCACACAGCTCTTCTGGACAGAGTGGAGGCAAAGGCTCTTCGTCTCATCAGCTCTCCTCCTCATACTGATAGTCTTCTACCTCTTAAATTCCGCCGCAATGTTGCCTCTCTTTCTATCTTCTATCGATATTTCCACGCTGACTGCTCTTCTGAACTTGCTAACTGCATGCACTCGACTTTCTACTCATGCTCATCCCTATACTGTCCAAACCCTTATGCAAGAGTTAACCAGCATCTTCACTCTTTCATCCTCACGCTGGTAAACTCTGGAACAATCTTCCTTCATCTGTATTTCCTGCCTGACTTGAACTCTTTCAAGGAGGTATCAGGACACCTCTATCTTTCGCCACCTCTTTAGTTTTTTTAGGAGCAAGAGAAGCGGGCTTTTTTTTTTATTAATTTTTATTTTTTTGTTCCATTGAGCTGTCTCCCTTAAAAAAAAAAAAAAAACTGGGCATACAATATCTACAACCTCACTTCTACTTCGCTCACAAACCATCACTTTACTTTTGTTGACATTTACTTTCAGCTTTCTCCTTTTACAGACACTATCAAAAACACTGACCAAATTTTGTAGGTCACTTTCATTTTCTGCAATGAGCACTGTGTCATCAGCAAACAGTATCGAATTCAGTGCCCACTTCCTTCCCTCATCGAACAGTCTTACTCCAACTTCTCCAACTTTGCCCTTCATTTCTCTAATAACACCATCCACATAAACAATGAACAACCATGGTGACATGACACACCCTTGTCTTAAGCCCACTTTTATCTCAAAATGTTCACTTGTTTCTCCAGTAATTTTGACACCTGCAGATGCATCCTCATAGAAAGACTTTATTGCACTAATCAGTTTTCCTCCCACACCATAAATCTTTAAAACATCCCACAATGCAATCCAATCGACTCTGTCATAAGCTTTTTCCAAATCCATGAAGGCAGCGTATAGTTTCTTTCCTTTTGCTATTATTTTTTCTACTACCATCCTGAAGGAAAATATCTGATCCACACATCCCCTTCCCTTCCTGAAGCCTCCTTGTTCTTCAATGATTTTCTCTTCTGTAAGTCTTTGCACCCTCTCTGTTATGACTTTTCCATATACCTTTCTGGGTATACTCAGGAGACTTATGCCTCTATAGCTCCCACATTCCCCTCTCCTGCCCTTCCTCTTTTGTAAACTGGGACAATGATGCCCCCCCCCCGGCTACTTCACATATCTTGACCATCCATTTAACAACTACATCTCCTCCACACTTCTGCTGTGATTCCATCAATTCCTGCTGCCTTTCCATTTTTAATCTTTTTATTGCCTGATTTACTTCTTGATATGTTATAGTTCTTTCTTTATATACTCCTCCTCTACCTCTACTCAAAACTGCTGCTGTTACAGCTGCTGGACGTCCATCCTCAAAATTCATTAAGTTTTTGAAATATTCTCTCCATCTCTCTTTCACAGCTTCCCCGTCTTTCAACATCTTTCCATTCTCATCCATAACTTCATTTATTATACTTGGGGAGATATTTTCTGCATTTCTTTCGTTTTTTACTTCTTTCCAATATGATTTCCTGTTCCCTTTATATTTTTCACTTAGTCTTTTTCCAAAGTCTTCATCAACTCTCTTCTTACTTTCTTTTATTGCTTGTTTTAATAATTTCATTTTGCATTGTCTATATTTCTTTTCCTTTCCCTTTTTACTTGTTCAGCCACATTTCTTTGTTGAGTTTTCTTAAAAAGTTCCCTTTTCTCTTTTACTATCCTCCTTATCTCTTCTGTCCACCATGAATTTCCTTTTCTTTTTCCATCTCTCACCACTTTCATCCCTAACACTTTTTCTGTTGTAGTTACCATTATTTCTTTAAATGTTCCAAAGACTTTTTCAATATTTGTATTATCTTTCACACTTTCCCATTTTTCACTTAAGGCCTCTGCCATTTCACGGTTATACTCATCTTTTATTTCTTTTCCTGTAACTTTTCTATCTTCAGTATTTCCTGTTTTACTTCACCTTTCTTTCCAAACACCCACTTTTCTCTCAGCTTTAACTTTGCCAGCACTGCAAGATGGTCAGATCCATCGAACATTCCTCTTACTACCTTCGCGTCACAAATATCTTTTCTAAGCCTTTCATCTACTGCCACATAATCAATCAATCCTTTTGCCTCATTATCTTCTCCCCTCCTCCATGTGTATCGGTGGATATTCTTGTGCTGAAAGAAGGTGTTCGCTAGGAACATTCCCCTCTCAGCACAGACATCCACCAGGCACTCTCCATTTTCATTCTTCCCAGGTATCCCCCATTTTCCCACCACATCCATCACACATTCATCACCCACTTTAGCATTCATATCTCCCATCGTAGTAAGTTTCCTTTCTTTCTCAAAGCTCTTCAAACATGCATTCACTTCCTCCCAAAAAGCTTCCCTTTCTCTCAGTCCTTTTTTACTTTTCACATTCACTGGTGCATAAATACACACTCATGCATACTTTACTAAACCTACTTTTCCTTTCACCACACAATTCTTGATCCCTTCCAACCATAATCAGTCACACCATTCCACACTCTTTCAGACATCACAATAGCACATCTTCCTTACTCCTGCCTCTATACTTCTCATCTATCCCCGTCCATACAACCCCCCCAGGCACACCCTCCCACGTACCCTCTACCATCACTCACACCAGTTCCTCGAATATGTGTTTCACTCACTCCCAACACATCCACTCTACCATTTACAAAATGTTCAGTCATCACTCTCCTCTTTTCCTCACCACCTAAACCATTCACATTTATAGACACCAGTCTCATACATTCCTTTCTCTTCTGCCGCCCTCTGGCCATCGCTCCTGCCTCTAAAAACTCGATAAAAGTATTAGAGGCCACCAGTGGGTGGCCAGTCCAATGTAGTGTTATGGAGACTTGCTCCTTGTCCAGGCTAAAAGGATTAAAACAAAGCAGCTGATGGTCGCTGCCCCCCTCCCCTTTGGTTCTACCCCGCAGGGTATAGTAACGGTGCGCACCACGTGAAGGTGAGGATGGGGTAGGCTACCTTCCCAGTCAGAGGGTAGCCGTATTGCTCCTTTCCCAATACCCTAAACAAGGGAGCTGTACGCATAGGCAGCAAAACGCACCTCGGATGAACCTCATTGGTTATGATACTACCACTGTGCATGTTATGATGATGTTATTGTGTTAGAATGTGCTATGGGAAGAGAAGGGATAAATAGGAAAGAGAAGGAAGGAATGAAAGGCAGGGAAGAAGGGAGAGAAGGAGGAAGGAGGTGTGGGAAAACTGTCATTTATTTAAGCCACAAGAGACTGTTAAAGCATTTCATTTTTGTGTTAAATTTTGCCTTCCTCTTCATTTTGGATCCCTAACATAATTGCTGTGCCCTAAACCCTGCCTGTCTCTCACCCCCCCAGGAGAATGGCCTTTCCGACCCCATCCCATCCTCCCAGGTCACCCAGTCCAGCACAGCGTCATCCAGGAGGCAGAGGAAAGGCTCCGCCGTGGCCATGATGTGCGACTTGGATGATGAGATGATTGAGCAAGGTGAGGTGAGCGACACTTTTCTCCCTCTAAGGCAGTGTGGTTTTACTTAGTGTCCTCCTGTGGTGTTGGATGCTGTATGGTGTTGAGGAGGTGACTAAGGAAGGTGTTGAACTAAAGCTGCATCACCGGCCTCAACACCATCTCAGCGACACTCCACTCTTCTCCCTCTAGGACAGTGTGGTTTTACTTAATGCATCTTCCTCCTGTGGTGTCAGCTGCTCCCTTTTTCCTTCTCTCCCTTTTTCCTTCAATTATTCCCCTCCTTCCCTTTCTCTCTTCACCCTCTTCCTTACCCTCTCTTCCCTAACTCCATTTTCCTTCCCTTTTTTCTTTCTCCTCCTTCTTCCCTCAATTATTTCCCTCCTTTCCTTGCTCTCTTTCTCATCCTCTTCCTTGCCTTTTCTTCTCTAGCTTCCTTTTCCTTCCTGTTTTCTTTCTTTCCCTCCCTTTTGTTTCATTTATTTTCCTCCCTTTTATCTATTTATCTTCTTCCTCATTCTTTCTTCCACCCTCACTTTTATCTTTCTCTTCCCTCCTATCCTCTCCTCATCTATCATTCCCCTCCTTCCTTCCCCTCCCATCTCCTTTATCAATCTTCTCCTTTACCTCTTCCTTGCTTCCTTCCTTCATTCATTCATTCACTTCTTTCTCCCTTCCTTCCTTCCTTCCTTCCCTCCACCCAGTAGCTATTGTCATACCCCCCTTCTCTCACCCTCCTCCTCCTCCTCCTCCCCTTCCCTTCTCTCTTCCCCCTTTACCTGCCTTCCTATTTAGCTCTGGGGGGTGAGGGGAAGGAGGTGGAGGGAGGTGCTAGTAGTCTGGGAGGGATGGGAGGAGGTGGAGGGAGGTGCTAGTAGTCAGGGAGGGATGGGAGGAGGTGGAGGGAGGTGTGCTTAGTAGTCTCTGGGGAGGGAGAGGAGAGGAGGGGAGGTGCTATCTGGGGAGGGGAAGGAGGTGGAGGGAGGTGCTAGTAGTCAGGGAGGGATGGGAGGAGGTGGAGGGAGGTGCTGGGGCAGGGCAGCATGGCAACAGCTGAGTTCTTGCTGCATGACGTCTTGGAGCAAGTCGAGGAAAAAGCAACCTTAAGGGACACATAGTCTTAGAAAGCATATGAAGTTGCATATTTTTGGCTGTAAATTTTACACAATAAAGTAGACCATAATCTAACATCTCTGGCAAAGTTTGAGCATCATTGACCAAAAACTTTTTTTTTTTGGGGGGGGGGGATTTTTTGACCGAATTTGAGTTCTAAATAACTTTTTTATATATGGGTTTTCAGCTTTTATGTTCATTGGACAATGTAAAGTAACCTCAGTGCTAACATTTGGCCAATATGTGTTGCCAATGTTTTGTTTCCATATATATAATAATATTTTTTTATTACGTAACCAAACAAATCGCTGTTTCGGTGTAAATTATATGAAAAAAAATATTCTATGGCACTTAGAAGAGTTTTGTCTTGATGGAAATATAGTCTTACCATTAATGTATTGAGTGAACTTATCCAGTTGGAAATGTCTTTTATAGGCTATCAGAAATTTAACCAAAAATGCCAATAACTTACATTTTGAGAAATCATAGTTTGTACATTTCGTTACCATAATATGTTTGATATGCTATTTCTGGAATGTATTTTTTATTCTACAGATATTTCTGAGTTATGGTACCTGGTCCCTCCTTTTCAAAGGATATTGTACAGT
Organism: Eriocheir sinensis; assembly: GCF_024679095.1. Classification (NCBI taxonomy): domain Eukaryota; kingdom Metazoa; phylum Arthropoda; class Malacostraca; order Decapoda; family Varunidae; genus Eriocheir; species Eriocheir sinensis. The sequence goes on from NC_066537.1 coordinate 1,062,453, forward strand.
CGATGGTGTGGGTATCATGGGGCACCACCCCACTCATTGGAGATAGGTTTTTACTCAGAAGCCTCCAGGCTTATAATGTTTTTCTGCTGCCTTGCTGGCTTGTTTTCTTGTCTTTTTCTTCTTCCTCTTGTCGTTCTTGGTTCTGCTTGTCCTCTTTTCCTTCCGCTCAAGAGAATCTGTGAAGTTGGAGGACCTCTTGAACCCAAGCAAGGTCAGGAGGTTGGCTTGACTGTGCCCAAAGTTATGCTCCAGGATTGTGACCTGGGACACAAAGACAATCCTATGTAGGCCACAGAATTTGTCTTTTGAAGCCTTCCTCCAGACCTCTCCGTGTAGACTCTCATTTCTGTTCTATGTCCTCCCCTTCAGGCACTTCTCCAGCAGCTCTGGTCTTGTGAGGTCACGGTACACCGTCCTGATGAGGCTGAGGTTGTCGTATGATATGTGGGACAAGTAAATCCTCTTGTCAGTGTGTGGTGCTGGTCTCTCCCCTTGTGCCAGGCTTCTCTGCACCCAGCACCATGAGGACTGACTCTTGGGGCACAGCCCATGTTATTCATTTTTGGTGGCAGTGTGGTGATAATAGCTGGCCATTATCACTGACCTCATGCTACCAACAGTCTCATGCTTGTCTCTGACAGCCTTTGTGTAGTAAGACGAGAGCTTGTCAATAACTTCGTCAGTCAGCTGCTTTGCAGCTACATATATCGAAAAACTGCCTAAAAATCATATAAATAACGTAATAAACACATAACACCTTGGGTCTAAAGCACGGTCACGCACCACTCTAGGCCTGAGATAGTGTCAGATAATGACTAATTTCCAGTGGAAACGCATCGTACTGCTAAGATATTTTAAAACAGTTATCCATGAAGATAGACCAAAGTAGAAATGCGAAAAACAGAAAATTGAATTTTAGGGGGATATTTCCTATTCTTGGCTCAAATGTGCCCCTTAACTTCCCCTAAACCTATCAACAGTGGTGTTCCACAGGGCTCTGTCCTATCACCCACTCTCTTCCTGTTATTCATCAATGATCTTCTTTCCATAACAAACTGTCCTGTCCTTTCATACGCCGACGACTCCACTCTGCATTATTCAACTTCTTTCAATAGAAGACCCTCTCAACAGGAAGTACACAACTCCAGACTGGAGGCTGCAGAACGCTTAACCTCAGACCTTGCTATCATTTCCGATTGGGGCAGAAGGAACCTTGTGTCCTTCAATGCCTCAAAAACTCAATTTCTCCACCTATCAACTCAACACAATCTTCCAAACACCTATCCCCTATTCTTCGACAACACTCAGCTATCACCATCTTCAACAGTAAACATCCTCGGTCTATCCTTAACTCAAAATCTCAACTGGAAACTTCACATCTCCTCTCTCGCTAAATCAGCTTCCTCGAGGTTGGGCGTTCTGTATCGTCTCTGCCAGTTCTTCTCCCCCACACAGTTGCTATCCATATACAGGGGCCTTGTCCGCCCTCGTATGGAGTATGCACCTCACGTGTGGGAGGGCTCCACTCACACAGCTCTTCTGGACAGAGTGGAGGCTAAGGCTCTTCGTCTCATCAGCTCTCCTCTTCCTACTGCTAATCTTCTACCTCTTAAATTCCGTCGCGATGTTGCCTCTCTATCTTCTATCGATATTTCCACGCTGATTGCTCTTCTGAACTTGCTAACTGCATGCCTCCCCCCCTCCCACGGCCCTGCTGCACACGACTTTCTACTCATGCTCATCCCTATACTGTCCAAAACCCTTATGCAAGAGTTAACCAGCATCTTCACTCTTTCATCCCTCACGCTGGTAAACTCTGGAACAATCTTCCTTCATCTGTATTTCCTCCTGCCTATGACTTGAACTCTTTCAAGAGGAGGGTATCAGGTATCAGGACACCTCTCCTCCCAAAATTGACCTCTGTTTCGGCCACCTCTTTTGATTCTTTTTTAGGAGCAGTGAGTAGCGGGCTTTTTTTTTATTATTGTTTCCTTTTTTTTTTGTGCCCTTGAGCTGTCTCCTTTGTTGTAAAAAAAAAAAAAAAAAAAAAGTGGGTGATTCGTAAGCCTAGAGGTGCGTGAGCTGGGTTACAGGTGATGCTGAAAACTTCTTAAAACATGACTTTCTACGCTTGCTCACCCCCATGCTGTTTAATTCCCTTATGCAAGAGTTACCCGCCATCTTCATTTGTTTTCATCCCTCTCGCTGGTAACCTCTGGGACAGCCTTTCTTTGTATTTCCTCCTGCCTACGACTTGAACTCTTTCGAGAGGAGAGTGTCAAGACAGCTAGCTCTCCTTCCGAAGCTGCCCTCCATTTTGAACTCTTTTTTATAGGGGCAGTGTTTAGCAGGCTTTATTTTCTCTTTATTACTTTTTTTTATCTAAACTGCACATGACTTTCTACTCTTGCTCACCCCCATGCTGTCCAAATCCCTTATGCAAGAGTTAGCCAGCATCTTCATTTGTTTCATCCCTCTCGCTGGCAAACTTTGGAACAGCCTTTCTTTGTCTGTATTTCCTCTTGCCTATGACTTGAACTCTTTCGAGAGGAGAGTATCAAGACAGCTAGCTCTCCTCCACCCGAAATTGACCTCTCTTTTCGGCCTCTGAGTCTTCTCTCTTATCAGGAACAGCACTTGGCAGACTCTTTGATTTTAATTTTGTCTTTGCCCTTGAGCTGTTTTCTCTACTGTAAAACAAGAAGAAAGAAAGAAAGAAAACTATCAAATTGTCAGGTCCCCTTTACACTATACGACTTATGTGTCCCTTAACCTGTCTGCTGCGACTGGGACAGATTTTGCCTTCACTGGTAGCCTGGTAACACATACTCCCAGGTCTTTCTCTGCCTCTGTGGTGGATAGTGGAGTGTTTCCCATGGGGTATTGGTATGCTGGATATCCCTTCACTGGTAGCCTGGTACTATATACACCCAGGTCTTTCTCTGTGGTGGATAGTGGAGTGTTTCCCATGTGGTATTGGTATGCTGGATTTCCCCTCCCAAGGTGCAGGACTTTACATTTTTCTTCACTGAATTGTTGCAGCCACTTTTTGTTCCACCCCTGTAGTTTGGTGAGGTCGTCTGGTGGGAGGTCCACATCCCAGGGGTTAATGATCTAAATATAATGCTCATAGTTTCAGGTTTGCTGCTGGGATAGAATAATATTGAAGAAAATAAAATTCCTCTGCCAATGGAAATAAGTCTCGCTATGATCATCAAAATGGCTGCAGAGTTTTATTGTGAAAGATTAAAAAAAAAAATGCATTCTGAGGCACTGGCAAGGGAAGGCACATAGCTCCTTCACCCTCCCTAATCTTCTTCCCTAACTCTTTCAAGAGGAGAATATCAGGACTCCTCTCCTCCCGAAATTGACGTCTCTTTTGGCCACTCCTCTTGACTCGTCTTTACAAGAGCAGTGATGTGGAGGCTTTTTTTTCATTATTGTTTTCTTTTTATTGCCCTTGAGCTGTTCCCTTCACTGTAAAAAAATGTGTTGTGATGTGATGAGTCAAAGCTTGGAGGGGGGAGTCACTAATACTTTTTATTTAGGTGAACTTTGCTCTAACCTTGTCTCATGCAGGCTGAAGGGTGCACAGACACATTAATTTTACCTTGTTTTAATTTGTCAATCATTTCTATTGTTTTAGTTATATTTAATGTGATTAGTGTTTTTCTCAAGGCTAAGTATTTTTTTGATTTGATGTGATTATAGCATATGGGAGCAGCGATTAGCGGGCCTTTTTTTCTACACTTTTTTTGTCACCCTTGAGCAGGTTCCTTTCCCATAGAGAGAGAAAAAAAATAAAAGTAGAACTAGTGTCTTGTCGAAAGTGTCAGCAAGTTTTTTTTCTGTGATAT